>NC_090444.1:266308666-266608666 GCF_031143425.1 Pleurodeles waltl | reverse complement strand
TCACAGAGGAAGTAAGTTAGATACATTTCAGCTATGTTCTTACAGAAATCTATAGGGTACCTGTACAGTGGGTTCACTACCTCCCTCTCCAAGATCATATCTCTCAGAAGGGCCAAAGTACCCTGCTTGGATAACATGTAGCACTCGCCAAAACAGATAAATAGCACATCTCCACACCGACACTTAGGTAGTTGCAAGTACATGTACAGCTTAATATGAACAATACAAAACAAAAATATACAAAGTCAAAGCCTACCCACCTCCCTAACCCAGGTGTGCGTGTGTGTGTGCACAATTAAGTTCGTATGTGATTCTCATATTTCATTTCTCATTAGTAGTAGTTAGAATACTAGCCTACTTAGGGAATACAAACAGATACATTTAGTGCTTGGTTTTTCATGTTAAGAGGCAGATTTAAGAGCCCATAGCTCCTCCCTGTGGCACATTATCGTCATTTTTTTTACACTAATGTGGACCAACGAGGCCAAAATCGCTGTGCCAAACTTACAAAGTGGCGCAATGGATGCATTGCGCCACTTTGTAACCCTTTGCACTACATTATGCATGTGCTAGGCATAATGTATGCAGAGGAGGCGTTCCAGCGTTAGGGATGCCGAATGGTATAAAGAAATCTGAAAGATTTATTTGCGTTATTTATTTTGGCACTTTTAACACCTGCTCAGAGCAGGTGATAAAAGGAGGCACACCATTGTTTTCAATGGGCCTCAATGGGCTTTGCAGGATTAGAGTCAACATTTTTTAGGCTAATCCTGCAAAGCTCTGAACTAGCGTCAACAATTTTGACACTAGTTCCCCTAACTACCGTCATGGTGCGCTGTATCTTAGACACGGTGCACACATGGTAGCATTAGGGGGCCATTAAGGATACAGCACCACTTTTCTTAAATCACTTGGGTGCCCCCCTTCCTTTTCATCTGCTGAGGAGTGCAGAGCCAGGGATTACTCTTTTATATATTGAGCCCTATAGGCCCATTTTTTGGAGGTGGGAGATTTGGTTGATGGTATGTTGGGTTGACAGATGCTTCAGAGGGAGAAGTATGAGGTGGGAGGGAGAGTTCTCTTCTGTTGGCCTGCATGTTACTCAGGCACCACGCCTATGCTGCTGAAGGGGCTGGAATAGCCTACAGGCCACCATGATCATTGACATGAGAATTTGATTCTAGGGGGTACTCCATCTGCTCACATGGAACATCAATGGTCTGAACAACCATATCAAAAGTGATGTTTGCTATTGTCCCCTCCTACCAGGCTATAAATTCAGAGAGAAAGGAGGATTAGGAGTCTGGGTATTTTACCTGGACTTTTCACAGGAAGGCTGCTAACCGGCCCTCCCCTGTATGGTTGGAAACAAAAGTGGGGTCCTTGTCTTATTTAGTCTGTGAGGTGTGTATTTTTCAAATGTTTGTTACTGGGGTTTGTGCATTAACATTGGAATCGTTTTGAGATCTGCGTGCCAGTTGCATAAAATGGTGGTTTGGCTGCTAACTTTCCTCATCCATTGTGTAGTTGACATATCGTTTGTTACCATAGTCAAGGCCCCATACCTAGAAAGAGTCTAATGACAGGTGGAAGAATCATTATATATTCCTTACAGAAAAGGATCCCATGCATGCTACCAAAACACACACTTACCAATCAGAATACTCCTATTTAAAATTACGGCCCCAGGGATAGGGTCCCTGGGGCCAAAATAGGGTCTGGGAGGGCTGCTTTAAAAAAAAATCCAGCCATAGGGATAGGGTCCTCAGGGCCTAAGGAGGCTCAGGGGGATCTCATGTCATCCCTGTTCTCTCTTATCAAAACTTTAGCCCTGGGGGATGGGGTCCCATGGGCCTAATCAGACTTAGGAAGGGAGCTGCGCCCGGCTCTCCCTTTATTAATCACTTGGCCCTGAGTATGGGGTCCCCAGGGCATAATAAGGCTTTAGGGAGGGGGGCACTTAGCTTCCTCCCCTCTTTTATCGAATTTGGGCTCGAGGATGGTGTCCCAGGAGCCTATTAAGTCTTGGGGAATGGGGCTGCATTCTCCCCTCCATTTGTTTTGGCCCCTGAAGATGGGGTCCCCAGGGCCCAAATGCCAACCCTAAGGTGCATTGCTGAATGCCATGCACATCATGGGGTTGGCTGCCCACAGGTGGGTTTGCTGCAGGGCCCACCTGTGGGCAGGCCCTCAACTGTGCAGGTCGTGGGGTTGGCCAACCCCTTGTCACACATGGCCGAAGACCCTGTGAGCATGGGGTTGGCTGCTTTTAAGGGTGTTCTGTGTTTTAAACCCCCACCGCGCACAGGCAAAGGTTATGCGCTGCGAGCAGTTGGCTGCATGCCGGAGGTTGTCCGCAGGCCAGGCCTCGTGGCCAACCCCCGCTGCGCACGACCAAAGGCCCTTCACAGCCCATGTTTGGCTGCCTTTGGGGAGGTGAGGGTTGGCCAGAGGGTCTGACCACAAGCCAGGCACTTTTGCTACTCCCTGGTGCACAGCATGGATTTGGATGCATGCAGTGGGGTGGCCGCAGGGCCTGGCCACAAGGTAGGCCCTGTAACTAACAAACCGCCACTCAGTGGGTTGGATTTATGTATGACAATAACATTTTACTTTACATTTTAAAAAAACTTAGAAATTCATAGGAAAAAACAAAGGTTAATAATGTTATAGTTAGGTGAAATGTTCATTAACAACGTCACATTTTACACTCTAAAAAAACAAGAATTTCACCAGTTATATTTATCTTACATAACTATAATTCTTGAGCTCCAGGATACAGTTGTTTTTCTGCCCACACGGCGAGGACAGGGAAACATATGTTTGCTCCCATCTTGTGGGAGCATTTTCAAATCTCCGGCCAAACTTGAGCAAACACACAGTCTCCTCCCAACAGAAGGGAGCTTGAAAAATGCTCATGCTGACTGGGAGCAGGCTTGAGATCTGTTTTGCTGCCCGCACTGATATGGGCAGGGAAAAAGAACAACAGATTGTTCCGGCCTGGAGAAAGCACCATGAATAGCTGCTCCCTTTGGGCCGGAGTAACGGTGGCTCCCACACCATGCGGGGTGTCGGCTGGGACAGCCAGGGCCCTTGGGCTCCTGCCTTGGCCCCCAACGTGGGCTTGGAGGGTGCCCTGAGTGGGCACCGAGGCACCCACATATTTAAAATTGAGGCCCTAGGGTAATGGGTCCCCTAAAAAGGCTCCGGAGAGGGTGCCCATGGTACCCCTCTCCTTTCATTTAAATTTTGGCCCTGGGGGATTGGGTCCCCAGGGCCTGACAAGACTCAGAGAGGGTGGCTACCCACCCCTCCCCTTTTTTGTTGAATATGGACCCAGGGATGGGGTCCCCAGGGCCCTATTAGGATTTCCCTTAATATGCATGTCTTGGCCCCAGGAGATGGGATACCTGGGACCCAAAGGGTAACCCTACGCCATGTCAATGAAGGCGCTGCACATTGTGGGATTGGTTGCCTACTGGGGGGGCGTTGGCTGCAGAGCCTGGCTACAGGCCAGGTCCTAAGGCCAATCTCTCACCACATATGGCAGATGGAGTGGTGTAGATTGGAGTGGCATACAGTGGAGTTGAGTGCAGTAGCGTAAAGTCAAATAGCATAGATCTGTGTGGCTTAGAGTGCAGTGGTGTAAAGCGGAGTGGCGTACAGTGGAATAGCATTGACTGGAGTGGAGTAGAGTGTAGTGGGGTGGAGTAGAATGGAACAGATCAGAGTGCAGTGTTGTACAGTAGAGTAGCGTACATTGGAATGGCATAGAGTGGAGTGAGGTACAATGTAATGGCACACAGTGGAATAGCGCAGTCTGGGGTGGCATAGAGTGGAGCTGTGTACAGTGGTGTGGCGTAGAGTGGAGTGTTGTAGAGTGGAGCAGGGTATACTGTAGTGGGGTAGACTGTAGTGGCATACAATGTAATAGCGCACCATGAAGTAGCATAGAGTGGAGTGCTATCGAGTGTAGTGGTGTACAGTGTTATAGCGTTGAATGTAGTGGTGTAGAGAGGAATGGCATAGAGTGAAGTGGCATATAGTGGAGTAGCAAACAGTGTAGTGGTGTAGAGTGGAATAACATTGAGTTTAGTGGCGTACAGTGTAGTGACAAAGAGTGGAATGTCATATATTGCAGTGATGTACAGTGGAGTGGCGTACAGTGGACAGCAGTATAGGAGAATAGTGTACATTGTAGTAACGTACACTGGAGTGGCATAGAGTACAACAGCATAAAGTGTAGGGTCATAGAGTAAAGTTACGTATAGTGGTATTAGGTACAGTGGAGGAGCGTACAGTGGAGTGGTGTAGACTGGAGTATCATAGAATGAAGTGGTGTAGAGTGTAACAGCGCAGATGTAATGTGGCAGGAATATACATATGGTAATTTTTTGTAATATGTGTAGATAGTGTAAGCGGTTTTAAAGTTATGATATAAAAAATGTAGTTGTATATTGTTAGACCTGTCAGCTTTTGGCATGGTTTCCCCTGTCTTTTTGGCATCTTACCTCTTGCTTTTGATCCTGTGCTGAATTTTGTTTTTGCTGGCTTTAGGACTCTGGGCACTTTACCACCAGTGCTAAAGTGCAAGCTCTCCCTGTTTAAATGGTATTGGTGACTGGTTTATTCATGATTGGCATATTCCATTTACTAGTAAGTCCCTAGTACAAAGCACAGTGTGTGTCCAGAGTCTGTAACTCAATTACTACTAGTGGGCCTGCAGCACTCAGAGTGACACCCACATGAGTAGCCCTGTAAACATGTCTCAGACCTGCCACAGCAGTATCTGTGGGTAAAGTTTTAACTGCCAGTTCGACCTGGCAGGTGCACCTACTTTCCAGGCCCAAACCTTCCCTTTTACTACATGTAATTCACCCCTAAAGTAGGCCCAAGTCAGCTCCATGAGCAGGATGCAGTGTATTTAAAATACAGGACATGTACTAGTGTGTTTTACATGTCCTGATAGTGAAATACTGCTAAATTCGGGTTTCACTACTGCAAGGCCTTTCTCTTCCCTAGGGTAACATAGGGATTGTCTTGAAATACCTTTTAAGTGTAAACTCCCATTGGGAGCTGATAGAGATATGGAGTCAGGGGTCTCTGAACTCACAATTTAAAAATACATCTTTTGGTGAAGTTGGTTTTTGATTTGTAAGTTTGAAAATGCCATTTTTAGAAAGTGGCAATCTTCTTGCTTAACCATTCTGGGCCTCTGCCTGGCTGCAGAATACACGTCTGGGTCAGGATGACAGTTGGGCTGTTTGTGAATTCACTCGAGACAGTCACACAAAGGGAGCTGAGATGTGCCCTGCATATTCAGATGAGTCTCCCTGGGCTAGAGTAGTGAAAAGAGCTGACACTTGCACCTAAATAGGGCTGTGCCTGTCCTTTTACAAAGCTGTCTCAAACCCCCTGGAGTGTGTCTGGGGCCGGGGCAGGAAAAACTTTCCTTTGAAGTTTGCCTATTTCAAATCCCATAAATTAGTATAAGAAGTGGATCTGTGAGATCACTACTTTAGAACCCTTCTGGACTAAGGACATTCTGCCAGGAAGAAGAGCTAGATGTTGTAGGAGGAATTGCACCTCTGCCTGTTGCTTTGCTATGCTATGCTGGCCTGCTGCGCTTGTCCTGGAAGTGAAAGGACTGGACTTTGCTTTCTAAATCCTGCTTCCAAAGGCTCTCCAAGGGTTTGGACTGAGCTTGCCTCCTGTTAGAAGTCTCAGAAACATCAAAGAATTTAATCTGCCAGCACTTGGGCTCTCTTGCTGAGAGTTCTGACATACCAAGTGTTGCCAAATCCAGTTCCTGCGCCCTTAAGTTTGAGTTCTGGTGTAACCAAGAAAAAACAAGTACATCGACTCCAGAGCAACTTTGGAACTGGCGCCACTGTCCGACTCACCGCTGCTGCCTGCACCGGAGCCGTGGTCCCAGCTGAGTTCAATGATAGCGACTGACACTGCAGGCCCAACGCCGCTGCAGCACCTCTGAAGTCCCACCACAGTGTGAGTCTTGAGTGCCGTGCCCCTGAAGTCAAGGACACCCGACTCAGACCCAGCACCTGTGGCCCTGTGGTGTGATCGTGACTCTGTGAAGTTGACGCCTCGTGTCCTGACCTGTTGGATTCATCGACCCCGCCGAATCATAAGGAACCAACGCCTCACCACAGATACTGCATCAACTCCCATGCAATCGCAAGGAACCAATGCCTTACCTTCCCTGCAATGCAGTAAGGAACTGATGACTCACCTCCCCGGTAGCAGTAAGGAACCACCGTCGCACTGGCTCCAGCACACCTCACCTCCCTGACTTGGTATAACGTCTTTGTTTCCTCGTTTTCCAAAGGTACTGTACCTGGGGTTCGTGCAACTCCATGACTGACCAGCGCTCCCTTGCTAGTGGCGTCGGACTGTTGGGAATGACTCCATCGAGGTGTGATAATAGCCCCAGTTGGAGCAATTGTGTTTACCAGCACTTTACTGAGATTTAGGCCCTTATTATGAATCTAGCAGTCTTAAGACAACTAGACGTGCGGTGGCAGTCAGACCACCGTGGTCGTGGCGGTCCAACTGCCACATTACAACTGTGGTGGAGTCGCCATGGTCCGATCTCCGACACCGCGAACTTGGCGGTGTTGGCGGTTGTAATCCGCCAGTGTGGCGCTGCATGCAGCGCCGCCCTGGGGAATTACAACTGCCCAATCTGCTAGCCTTTTCATGGCAGTTGGACCACCATGGAAAGGCTGGGGGAATGGGGCCCCTGCACTGCCCATGCACTTGGCATAGGCAACGCAGGGGCCCCCATGGATAGCCCTGTCGCTCTTTCCACTGCCCGAATTACGGGCAGTGGAAAGCGCGACGGGTGCTGCTGCACCCGCTGCACCACCACATTGCTGTTCACCACAGGTCTGGCAGGTGGAAATGCTGTTTCCACCCGCCAGCCCTGCGGTGAACTCATAAACATTTCTATCTTTGCTTGTGTATGTTGGATTTTTGTAGTTGTGGTCTTTTTTTACCCAGATAAATATTGGCTACCTTTCTAAACTGGTGTGGAGCACTTTTGTGGTGTTTTTACTGTGTTATTGTGTGTGTACAAATATTTTTCACATTCCGTCTGAGATAAGCCTGACTGCTCATGCGAAGCTACCAAGGGGTTGAGCATGGGTTGTCTTAGCTGTGTCGTTCCCTTACCCTGACTAGAGTGAGGGTCCCAACTTAGACAGGGTGCAAACCACTGCCAGCTATGGACCCCATTTCTAACATATCTTATTCTATGACATACCGCAGTAAGTTTGTGGTATACTGCGGTACATGTGGATGAGAATACAGTATGTGATTGGCTAATGACTGTTTAACAAAGGTAAAAGCAGCCATGTAGGTTTTATCACAGTTTTGGTGTATTCTGCGGTTTACATTTTGCTGCTTTATAAGTTAGGGTCTTATATATATAGATAAGTAGTACAGTTGAACATTGTTGTTCACTGCTTATTACCACTTTATTTAAGTGGTAATAGAGTAATTTGTTTATAATTTTATATATATATTTACATGTAATTTTATAGCAGTGTAGGGAGAACTGCAAATTTTTTGTAGCAGTGCGCTAATTTGTAGGTATTACTGCGCCACTCTGGAGACTTTTTTGTGCATATTTAAATATGATAAAAATAGAAAATACACGTTACTACACTATTTTTGTAAAATATAGGGGATGATTCTGACCGCGGCGGACGGCGGTCGCCGCCCGCCAAGCGGTTCCCGCCGAAAGACCGCTCTGCGGTCAAAAGACCGCAGCGGTCATTCTGGCTTTCCCACTGGGCTGGCGGGCGACCGCCGAAAGTCCGCCCGCTAGCCCAGCGGGAAACACCCTTCCCACGAGGAAGCCGGCTCAGAATGGAGCCGGCGGAGTGGGAAGGTGCGACGGGTGCAGTTGCACCCATCGCGAATTTCAGTGTCTGCAAAGCAGACAGTGAAATTCTTTGTGGGGCCCTCTTACAGGGGCCCCTGCAGTGCCCACGACACCCCATACCGCCATCCTGTTCCTGGCGGGTGAACCGCCAGGAACAGGATGGCGGTATGGGCTGTCAGAATCCCCATGGCGGCGCAGCAAGCTGCGCCGCCATGGCGGATTCCCATGGGCAGCGGAAAGTCGGCGGTACACCGCCGGCTTTCCGCTTCTGGCCGCGGCTGTACCGCCGCGGTCAGAATGCCCGGCGGAGCACCGCCAGCCTGTTGGCGGTGCTACCGCCAACCTCCGCCATGGCGGTAATTACCGCCAGGGTCAGAATGACCCCCATAGTGTATAATATTGTATTTTTAATTTTTTAACTTTAAAATTTGTTTTTCTTTTTGTACCACAGTACTCCTGAGGGAGTACCGCAGTACTCTGTAAATCCTTTTTAAGTATATAGGGACAGATGTATCATTTTTAGAAACAGCGATTCATTAATTGTGTTTTTTAAGATTTGCAACTAGGTAATCGCTATTCCTAATGTATGAAACTCATAGAGGCATATTTAAGAGCCCCTAGCACCACCTTACCACCACCATAGCAGCATCTTTTTGATGCTAAGGTGCCACTAAAGTGGCTTTTCTGCCCTGCCATATTTACATATTGCACCACTTTGTAACCCCTTGCGCCACATTAAGCCTGCACCAGGCATAATGTATGTAAGGGGGGCCCTCCATCGCTAGGAAGCCCACAAAAATGATGCAGTAAAATTTAAAAGATTTCACGGCTCCATTTTTGGTGTCATTTTTAACGCCTGCTCAGAGCAGGTGTTAAAATGATGCACCCATTGAAATCAATGGGCCTCCATGCAATTTACTGCGCTAGCATAAAACTTTTTGAGGCTAGTCTAGCAAAGCGTCACAATAGCGTCAAACATTTTGATGCTATTATGCTGACGACCACCATGGTGCGTCGTAGTAGAAATATGGCGCAACCATGGTGTTGTCAGGTGCCGGTAGGAGGGTCTAAGAAAAGTGGCGCTTTATCTAAGATGCGCCACTTTTTCTTAAATATAGACCGTAGAGTTTCATTAAGCATTTCCTAATGGGTCTACTTCATTGTTATTAACGAGATAGGTCGCAATTTGAAAGCCATAAGGAAACGCAAAAAATCACAGGGATGGTGGCCTACTGGAGTTAGTGATTGCTTTTAAATAAAGCAATCTTTTTTTTTAAATGCAGCCCATTTTCCTTAAAGGAAAACAGGATTTGTTTAAAAAACTAAAATGAAATGTTTACTTTTCAGTTTCTGTAAAAATATTTTCACAAACACTCACAAAGGGGAAGGGGTCCCTTGAGGACACCTTCCCGTTTGCGAGTTGGTTACCACAGAGTTGAAGTAGGTGGTAAAATGTGAATGTGTTGCAACCACAGTTTGGTCAGAAAATATTCTTAAATACCACTGCAATTTGGTATTAGGAAGGGATGCCCTGAACGTCTAATACCGAATTGGTATGTATTTTCAATTCTAAATTGCGATTCAGTAACGTTACTGAATCACAATTTAGAATTCATACATACCAAAAATGCATTTTGCAGGTCGCAAAACAGCCTGACTCTGCGAATCAATGCATGATCCCTTTAGCCCATAGACACTTATAAATATTTTTCCCTACCTATTACCATTTTATTAAAGTAGTAATACGTAGGGGCAAAATAACGAACCTAGGCCCAGATTTATACTTTTTCACACAAAACTGTGGTGACACAGTCGTGCATGAAAAAGTATACCGCCAGCTAGCACCATTCCAAGAAGCCGGCCGGGCGTCATATTTATAGAATGACGGTAGCTGGTGGTAAGGCCCGGCTACCGTCATGAAAAAGGACGCTAGCCGGGTGGGGGAGGCGTAGGGGAAACAGGAGGTTGTGCATCAAAGGATGACGCTAGTAGGTCAGAGGCATAAAAATGCTAGACTAGCATCATTTTTTGACGTAAAACCCCCGTGGACATGACTCCTGTCTTAGTAAAGACAGGAGTCATGCCCACCACCCCAGTGGCCATGCCCAGGGAACATACGTCTCCTGGGCATGGACATTTGGACCAGTGCCATGTAGGGCAGGGGTCCCAAGTTAGGCCCCAATATAGTACTTTAAAAAAAAATACTTTCCTGTACTTACCTTAATTACCTGGGATGGGGTCCCCCCATCCTCTGGTGTCCGTCTGGTGTGGGTAGGGGTGTCCCTGGGGCTAGGGAAGGGCACCTGGGGACCCATTCCATGGTCTCTGACCATGGAAATAGGCCCACAGGTCCCATAACCCCTGCCCTGACCCAGGGGTTAAATAATGGTGCTAAGCGGGCTTAGCACCATTATTTAAGGTCACCTTCCCCCCCATACGTGATTTTAGCACGGGGGATAATATGGCGCTAAGGCCATATCGTCATTTTTTGCACGGGAACGTCTACCTTGCATCTCATTGAGGCAAGGTAGCTTCCCGCAAGCAAAAAATGACTTTAACTCCAAAACTTTGGCGCTAGACATGTCTAGTGCCAAAGTATAAATATGGAGTTAGGTTTGCGCCGAATTTTCGCAAAAAAAGACTCAAATTTGGTGCAAACATAGTATAAATCTGTGCCCTAATACTTACTTAGATCTGAAAGCATAACTGTTAGACCTGACAGCCTTAGGGTGGTCATCCCCCAACTTTTTGCCTGCCTCCCTCCACTTTTCTGGCATTGTTTTTGCTGGTTTTAGGACTCTGCCCACTTTACCACTGCTAACCAGTGCTAAAGTGCATATGCTCTCTCCCTTAAACATGGTAACATTGGTTCATTCCCTATTGGCCTATTTGATTTACTTGTAAGAATTGGCCTATTTGATTTACTTGTAAGTATCTAGTAAAGTGCACTACATGTGCCCAGGGCCTGAAAATTGAACGCTACTAGTGGGCCAGCAGCACTGGTTGTGCCACCCACATAAGTAGCCCCTTAACCATGCCTCAGGCCTGCCATTGCAAGGCCTGTGTGTGCAGTTTCACTGCCACTTTGACTTGGCATTTAAAAGTACTTGCGAAGCCTTAAACTCCCCTTTTTTCTACATGTTAGTCACCTCTAAGGTAGGCCCCTAGGTAACCAAGGTGCTATGTAGGCAAAAGACAGGAAAAGCACATGGGTGTTTTGTATGTCCTGGTAGTGGAAAACTCCTAAATTTGTTTTCCACTGCTGTGAGGCCTGCTCCTTTCCTAGGATAGCAGTAGGACTACCCTCATATACTGTTTGAGTGGTAGATTCTGATCAGGAAGGGGTAGCCAGGTCAAATTTAGTATGGCCAGAATGGTAATAGAAAATCCTGCTTATTGGTGAGAGTGGATTTATATTACTATTATAGAAATGACACTTTTAGAAAGTGAGCATTTCCCTGTACCTAAAATCCATCTGTGCATTACAGCCTGTCTCCAATCAACATCTGGGCTGGGCTGTTTGACAGCTTCCTTGTGCATTTCACCCAGACAACCACAAACACAGGACACTCAGTCACACCTGCACTTGTCTGCATACTGAATGGGTCTTCCAGGGCTGGAAGAGTGGAGGGCCTGACACTTATATTTCAAAGGTTAGTGTCCTGCCCTCACACAATGGACTGCCATACCCCCTACTGGGACCCTGGCAGACAGACCTGTACTGAAAGGGGAAATTGTGCACTTCAAAACCACTCTTTGAAGTATCCCCCATTTCAAAGGCATTTTGGGTATATAAACTGGGTCTCTGACCCCACCAACTCAGACACTTCTGGACCTGAACCTGCAACCTGTCAAGAATAGCTGCCTGGCTGCCCAAAAGACTCATCTGGACTGCTTTGCTGAGACGGACTGCTGCCCTGTTGTTGCCCTGCTCTCCTCTGACTTTGCTGAGCAGTGCTCTTGGAGGGCTAAGATTAAACTTTCCTCCTATTTTCTGAAGTCTCAGGGCCAAAAAAGACTTCATCTCGTCAGGAAATTCCTTGTGCATCGAAAATCGATTCACAGCCTGCCCGGGAACGACAAACTGCCTGCCTTGTGACCGAATAATCACTGCACAGCCGAACCAGAACGACACAGCCTGAGTTCTCGAGTGGAAATTCAACGTAGCGCCTGCCTTGCAACAGAAAATTAAATGCACTGCCCTAACGGATCGATGCAAAGCCGAACTGGAACGACGCAGACGAATCCCCAAGTGGAAAATCAACGCAGTGCTAGCCGTGTAACATAAAATTCGACACATCGCCTGCCTGTAACTTATTCCAGTGTGCCCAGGATTTCCCTGCATCGTTCCTTTGCGTCAGAAAGATCCCCGCATCGCAGTGAGGAACCAAGACAGTGTGCTAGAAAAACGATGCACCTCCTTGCAGCGTGGAAAGATACGACGCAACGTCTGTGCTGAATCAGAAAATCCGATGCACACCTTATTTTCTCACGCATCTCCTTCTCTGCCACTCCATGCATGTCATTTTTGACGCAAGCCAGGTACATTGTGTCATAAAGAGACAACTGTTGACAGATCTAAGACTCTTTTTAAGCTTGCAAAAGTGATATTTCAACTGGTGCTTATTGAATCTTTATTGTTATGAAATTATTTTAACTAGATAAATATTATCTTTTTTTCTAATCCTGAGTGGTGTATTTCTGTGGTGTTTTCACTGTGATACTGTCTGATTTATTGCACAAATACTTTACACATTGCCTTCTAGGTTAAGCCTGACTGCTCAGTGCCAAGCTACCAGAGGGTGGGCACAGGATAATTTGGATTATGTGTGAGTTACCCTGACTAGGATTGTGGTCCCTACTTGGACCAGGGTGTATACCTCTGCCAACTAGAGACCCCATTTCTACCATTGGTGATCAGCGGTGAGGATAGGACTTGTGTTTGTGCAGTGACATACAATAACTATTTGTACACTACCTACCCACAGTTGAAGATCAATTTGATTTATTCTCTTTTTGCTGAAATTTTCCTACTTGACATTTTAAGCTAATCCTATACAATATGTCTCTGTCTGGGTCTCAAGGAGGAGCCGGAGAGTTAGACCTAGGTAAGCCGGAGGTATACACTGTCAGCCAGCTGAAAGGGTTCTTCAAGGGGATGGGAGTACATACCCGGGGTGCCTTCAAGAAGGAGGAGTACCAAAAGGCACGGAGGGCCTGGGCAGAAGCCCGTTCACTAGAGCATGTTGAGTTGGGAGAGCAAGTGGATGGCTCTCCAGGGGATTTGCCAACAGCAGTGGGGGGATGAAAACCATGGATTTGTGCTCCCTGAGAAAGCAGGGAGCAGTGTCTCAAGTCATGGCCTGACCGCAGAGGGAAGAAGGAAGGACTGAGATTTCAGGCTGCAGTTGGCAAGATTAAAGGAGAGGAAAGCTGAGAGAGAAGCCAAAAAAGCTGAGGCTGCAGCTAAGAGGGCCTTGGCTGAAATGAAACTATGTCTGGCTCATGAACTGAGTCTAAAAGAGCTGGACCTCAAGTCTAGATACTCTGAGTCCAGCAGTGATGGTGGTAGCATACATACAGGGCCTGCTGGAGACAAAAATGTTTGTATACTCAAAGATGTGGTGCCAAGTTATGTGGTGGAAGATGACATTGACAAGAGGTTTGCTGCTTATGAAGTTGCACTAAGGGCTCATGGGGTTCCGGAACAGCAATGGGGGGGCCGGCTTGTGGAAACATGTGCCACTACTTGGGAGGGACATACTTCTTACTCTAGAAGGTAAGGACCACAACACGTACACGCTCATGTAACCCATTTTAATTGTCAAGTTTGGACTGACCCCTGAAAAGTATCGCCAGAAATTCAGGGACAGTATCAAACTCTCCAACCAAACTTAGGTAGACTTTTATGATTCTTCTAGCAAGGCACTGAATCGATGGGTGTGAGGCAGTAAACAAAATGATTACATGGGTTTATATAATTTGATCCTGAGAGAGCATATGCTCAGTGTTTGCTTTACAGAGTTGCGCCTGCACCGGATTGACAGTAAGCTGACTGATCCCAGGAAGCTTGCTGAGGAGGCAGACCTATGGGCTAGCACTAGAATGTTCAAAAAGGTATCTGGGGGGGGGGCACCCACAAAGGTGGTCAGGGTTCCCACCAGAAGAAAGATGGGGGAGAAAAACTTAAAAATAAGGAGTTCTCAAAATGCCTCCAAAATAATTTCCAAGGGAATAGTGGTAACCAGTTCCAATCTGTGTCTAAAAAGAAAGGGTTCTTTGACAGTAAGACAGGGAGGTTTGTACCCCAATGCATGGAGTACACTAAGTATGGTCCCTCTAAGGGTGACTCTAAGTGTCCCAAGAAGGCATAGTCCCCTCCTGGAGGGCAAACACCTGGGTTGGCTAGTGTAGCGCTCAGGGAGGAGGAAGTCCCAGTTAGTTTTGGGGAACAGATAGAGGTACCCCTAGTGTCCATGGGGAATGCAGAGATATTGCCAAAAGCCCACATGCCTGCAAATACTTCCAAGTATAGGCAGTGGGTCACCATCAATGGGCAACGGGTGGAGGCTCTGTGTGACACAGGAGCCAGCATGACTACTGTCAGGGGTCAGCTGGTGCCAGCAGAGCAGGTCCTACCGAACACATTCCACCAAGTCATAGTCGCTGACAATTGTGAGAGCCACTTACCGGTAGCTGTGGTTCCCTTTGCATGAGGGGGGGGTGTCTGGTACTCTAAAAGTAGCTGTGAGTCCTGCCATATCTGTAGATTGTCTGTTAGGCAATGACCTTGAGCACACTACCTGGATGGAGGTAGAGCTAAGGTCTCACAAGGAAATGTTGGGATTGCCTAAGTGGGTCTTCATGACCACAAGGTCCATGGCTGCCCGGGAGGGGAGTCAAGGGCCCCTGGAAGAATGGCCGAGACAGCTGCCAAGGAGAGGGGCTAGGGTTGCGGGAAACCAGTCCCAGAAGTTCCCACTGTGGTTTGAAGGGGTCCCGGAGGAGGAGGCTCCTGAGCCAACCTGGCAGAATATTGCTGCCCTAGGTGACCTACCTGAGCCTGCTGGTCGGGAAGTTGAGGGTTGGCCCACCAGGGAAGAATTCTGTAAGGCGCAGAAAGAGTACCCCACTCTTGACGGTTTGAGACAACAGGCCTCAGCCCAAGGAGCAGGTGAAGCCTCGTGTAATCACCTTATTGATTGGGAAAATGATCTCCTTTACAGTGAGCTTAAGGTACCAGAGGCTGAGGAGGCGCGTGTGCTGGTGGTCCCCCAGTGTTACCGAGCCTTCCTACTGGGCCTGGCTCACGACATTCCCCTGGCAGGACATTTAGGGCAAGACAAGACCTTTGCCAGGCTTGTCACCCACTTCTATTGGCCCCAAATGCAGACGGCCTTAGATGCATTCTGTACGTCCTGTCTCACCTGCCAGGCCAGTGGGAAGACAGGGAAAAGGCTCAAGGCCCCCCTGATCCTGCTCTCCGTCATTGGCACCCCCTTTGAAAGGGTGGGCATCGATGTAATTGGTCCACTGGACCCCAAAACTCCCCTAGGCAACAGGTTTATCCTGGTTTTGATGGACCATGCCACCCGCTACCCAGAGGCAATCCCTCTGAGGACAGTGACTGCTCCGGTGGTGACCAGAACTCTAACGGGAATCTTTACCTGTGTGGGGTTCCCAAAGGAGATTGTGTCTGACAGAGGCACAAACTTCATGTCTTTGTACATGAAGTCCATGTGGGATGCGTGTGGGGTGACTTACAAGTTCACCACACCCTATTATCCTAAATCCAATGGTCTTGTAGAGAGATTCAACAAGACCTTGAAAGGCATGATTACAGGCGTCCCTGAGGCCGTGAGGTGTAAGTGGGACATCCTCTTGCCACGCCTTCTCTTTGCTTACAGAGAGGTACCCCAGAAAGGGGTAGGGTTCAGTCCCTTTAAACTTCTCTATGGGTACCCTGTTGGGGGACCCTTAAGCATTGTGAAACGGGGGTGGTAGAAAGCTCCCAAGGCACCCCCCAGGATGTGGTCAGCTACATGCTGGCCCTCCACAACCAGATGCAATGTTTCTGGAAAACGGCCAAGAGCAACCTCAAGGCCAGTGAAGAGGTGATGAAACACTGGTACGATCAGAAGGCCACCTTGGTGGAGTTTCAACCTGGAGACAAAGTTTGGGTGATGGAGCCAGTTGAGCCTAGAGCTCTCCAGGGCCACTGGACTGGCCCATTTGAGATCAAGGAGCATAAAGGGGAAGCCACTTAGTGGACCTTCAGTCCCCTAAGAACTCCTTAAGGGTGCTCCATGTGAACAGAATGAAGCCTCATTTTGAGAGGACTGGGATCATCATGCTTCTGGTGACAGATGAAGGCGTGGAAGAGGAGTGTGAACCTCTACCGACCTCCTCTCTGCCAAAGAAGGTGATGGGTCAGTGGAGGATGTCAATCTCTCTGATTCCCTGACCCTGGACCAGCTAGGGGACTGCTACCAGTTACTGGAACAGTACTCCTCCCTGTTTTCCCTCACCCCTGGACTCATACACTTGTGTGTCCATGACATCGACATAGGAGACAGCCCCCCTGTAAAGAACAACACGTACAGGTTGTCAGACAGGTTGAAGGCCAGTATCAAGGAGGAAGTTGCCAAGATGCTGGCACTTGGGGTGATTGAGAAGTCCAGAAGTCCCTGGTCCAGCCCCTGGTGCTGGTACCCAAGGGTGCCGCACATGGTGCTAAGACACAGCTTAGGTTCTGTGTGGACTACTGGGGTCTCAATTCTGTCACAAAGACAGACACTCACACCATCCCCTGACCTGATGAGCTCGTCTTAGGACTCCAAGCACTTTACCACTGCTAACCAGTGATAAAGTGCATATGCTCTCTCCCTTAAACATGGTAACATTGGTTCATTCCCAATTAGCCTATTTTATTTACTTGCAGGTCCATAGTAAAGTGCACTACATGTGCCCAGGGCCTGAAAATTGAATGCTACTAGTGGGCCTGTAGCACTAGTTGTGCCACCCACATAAGTAGCCCCTTAACCATGCCTCAGGCCTGCAATTGCAAGGCCTGTGTGTGCAGTTTCACTGCCACTTCGACTTTGCATTAACAAGTACTTGCAAAGCCTTAAACCTCCCTTTTTCTACATATAAGTCACCCCTAATGTAGGCCCTAGGCAACCTATAGGGCAGGGTGCTATGTAGGTAAAAGGAAGGACAAGTACATGGGTGTTTTATATGTCCTGGTAGTGGAAAACACCACTGTATGGTCTGCTTCTTTCATGGGATAGCAGTAGGTCTACCCTCATATACTGTTTGAGTGGTAGATTCTTATCAGAAAGGGGTAACCAGGTCATATTTAGTATGGCAATAATTGTAATAGAAAATCCTGCTTATTGGTGAGGTTGGATTTTATGTTACTATTTTAGAAATGCCACTTTTAGAAAGTGAGTATTTCTCTGCACTTAAAATCCATCTGTGCCTTACAGCGTGTCTCCAACCAACGTCTGGGCTTGGCTGGTTGACAGCTTCCTTGTTCATTTCACCCAGACAACCACAAACACAGGACACTTAGTCACACCTGCACTCAACTGCATACTGAATGGGTCTTCCAGGGCTGGAAGGGTGGAGGGCCTGACACTTATATTTCAAAGGCTAGTGGGCTGCCCTCAAACAATGGACTGTCAAACCCCCTACTGTGACCCTGGCAGACAGACCTGTACTGAAAGGGAAACTTGTGCACTTCAAAACCAATATTTGAAGTCTCCCTCACTTCAAAGGCATTTTTGGGTGTATAATCTGGGTCCCTGACCCCACCAACTCAGACACTTCTGGACCTGAACCTGCAACCAGTCAAGAGGACCTGCTTGGCTGCCCAAAGGGCCCATCTGGACTGCTTTGAGGAGAAGGGCTGCTACCCTGCTGTTGCCCTGCTGCCCTCTGACTTTGCTGAGAAGTGCTCTCCAAAGCTTGGATTGAGCTTGCCTCCTGGTTTCTGAAGTATCAGGGCCAAAAAGACTTCAACTCGTCAGGAAATCCCTTGTTCACTGATAAGAGATGCATAGCCTGCCAGAAACGACACAAAGCCTGCCTTGCAACCGAGAAATCGGCGCACGGCCGAACTGGAATGACTCGGCCCAATTTCCCGAGTTGAAATTTGACACATCGCCTGCCCTGAGACAGAAAATTAGACGCATCGCCCTACCGGATTGACACACAGCCGAACCGGAATGAAGCAGCCGATTCCCCAAGTGGAAAAACGATGCAGCACCTGCCGTGTGACAGGAAATTCACTGCATCACCCTTCCGGATTGACGCAACGCCTGTGACTTATTCCAGCGTGCCCAGGATTTTCACGCATCGTCTCTGGCCGTGAAAAACATCCCCGCATCTCAGTGAGGAACCATGGCCCTCATTATAAACCCTGGCGGTCAAAGACCGCCAGGGCTGTTTTGTCGATTGCACAGCCAACAGGCTGGCGGTGCAATCTTGGGAATTACGACCGTGGCGAAGCACCGCGGTCACACTGGGACCGGCGGTTTTGGTCCCGGCGGATTTAATCCTCCAGGGCAGAGCTGCTTGCAGCGCTGCCGAGGGGATTACGAGTCCCCCTCCCGCCAGCCTTTTCATGGCAGTAGTAACCATCATGAAAAGACAGGCGGAAAGGGGAGTTGCGGGGCCCCTGCACTGCCCATGCCTTAGGCATGGACAGTGCAGGGGTCCCCTGGCACAGAACCATGAAGCTTTTCACTGTCTGCATGGTAGACAGTGAAAAGCGTGACGGGTGCATGCATACAAGGCCCTCTACAATATCTAAACCGCATACCTCAGCCACTGCCTGACCTTCCATACACCAACCCGACACCTCTGCTCCGTCCAACTGGCCCTCGCCACAACCTCAAGGATATCCAAGAACTCATCTGTAAGAAGATCTTTCTCTTTCCTTGCCACAAAGACCTTGAAGGCTCTCATGCTACACCTCAGGCAATCACCCTCACTACCTCAATTCAAGAAGGACCTCAAGACATGGCTCTTCAACTGAACTCCTACACCCCCAACCACCCCAGCACCTTGAGACCCTCAGGGGTGATTAGCTGCACTCTACAAGAACCTGATTGATTGATTAGCCAAGTCGCTGTGCGTGTGTAGGTGTGTGTTAACTGTTAATGACATTTTGCTTCCAGCCACCTCAGCATGCAGCATGAACAGTGGGTGAACCCACTTTATGCATTGGCTCCCCTCACTCTGATTAACCGAGCGTAAAGCCTATGGACATTACTTACCTCTACCTAAAAACACCTCCTTCCTCTCAGTTGGTCATCGTTTAAATGTATCTATTAGATTAACTTGAAATACCAGCTTTACAATTTACTTGCACGCATTGATAAATGTTATATATTACAAAGTGTTTAAATGATATTGTAGCGTTTCAACTGCTTGCAGTTTGATTGCATGTTTAGGAGTTATTTATTCTTGTCTCCTTCATTAATAATAGCAATCAGATGCAAAGCACTATTGAAAGTTTATTGTTAAAAAGGCATCACTGGTAAAGCACTCATCAGTGAAAAATTTTACATTTAATTTTTTTTATTTCAAGCATAAGGTGACCTATTTATGTGACATAATATTTTTCATTTTATTTTTATTTTGGTACTGCAATAAAAAAAAGGATATAATAATACCCACTGCACCACCTTACCAAAGCAAGATTTAGGCCCACATTATGACATTGGCGGTAAATCCCACTTACCGCCATGCTGACAGCCGCCAACATAACGCGCCACGGCGGATAACCGCCAACCATATTATGACACACGCATACCAATCCGTCATTATACAACCACACACAAGTCTGCCAGCCCAAAGGTCAGTGATAAACTGGCGGTAGCAAAACCCACACAGTTACACCAACAGAACTACGCCCACAACATTATGACCCATGAATCACTGCGGCAGACATTCAATGGCAGCACACCATTGGCGGTACATACTGCTGCGCTCAAAATACACACACTCATACAAAACAACACCACATTGGACTAGTCAAACGACACACACCTGGCACACATACACACACCACACCCACCTGCTCACACCACTATAAAACATACAACCACATCACCCACAACCCTTTACGACTACAAACCATTGCCAGCAGAGAGAGACACAGCAAGAGCACCCACACAACCAGAGCCACATACCATCTTCACCTATACACCACCCACGCACCTTACGTCACACACCCCAACACATCACCCCACACACCTTCACCCTTACCACCCACACCACACTCATGGCACCACAACAACACCCCAGGTTCTCTGAGGAGGAGCTAAGGGTCATGGTGGAGGAAATCATCCGGGTAGAGCCACAGCTATTTGGATCACAGGTGCAGCAGATATCCATTTCTAGGAAGATGGAACTATGGCAGAGGATCGTGGACAGGGTCAACGCCATGGGACAGCACCCCAGAATAAGGGATGACATCAGAAAGAGGTTGAACGACCTACGGGGGAAGGTACGTTCCACTGCAGCTAGACACCAGCTCGCAGTACAGAGGACTGGCGGTGAACTCCCACATCCTCCCCCATAACTTACAACATGGGAGGAGCAAGTCTTGGCAAACATGCATCCTGAGGGCCTCACAGGAGTAGGAGGAGGACTGGACTCTGGTAAGTCAACTCTCTATTACTATCACCCCCCCCACCTGCATGCCATCACAACCCCCCACCCTCACCCTCACTCCCATCACTCCACCACCTCCCACATACCCCACCATCACAACCCACTCATCCCAATACCAAGCCCTGCATGCAACATCAATGCATGGACACCCCTCACAGACCTGCATGGATACCTATCATCACAGAATGCACACTAGAGACAATCACCTAGCCCACCAAATAACAACTCACACAAGGAAAAGTTGTCAGGGCAACAACAACCATAGATGGCAACACACCCATGCACAATATGTCACACACATAAATAATAACACTGGATTTACATCCCCACAGGTAACCCTCCCAATTTCACGTGAGAAGAGGTGCCAGCAACATCCAGTCCCTCCACAGAAGAGGCCCACAGTGATGACAGCAACTCTGGTCACCTGGATCTGGATGACCAACCAGGCCCATTAGGGATCTCCGGACAGTCGGTTACCCAGGCACAGTCTCACACCACCACAGAGCCTCTCCCCTCAGAAAACACCACCACAGCACCCACCCAGTGGGCCCATACCTCTGTCCCCAGGACACGTCAATCAGCAGTGTGTCCACCACTACAGGGGCCCCAGGTCACCCCACAAACACAGGACGATCAGGGGCCTGGGGTCAGTGGCAGTGGGCACACGGCTAAGGGGACAGAGGCACAGGACAACAGGGAAGCTGGGAGGACTGCTGTGCAACGGGGGAGGAAAGGCCCAGGGAACCGACTCTCCAGGAGGCACTCACCGCGATCCTGGGAGCATACCAACATTCCCAGGATACACATTGCAGGGGTGCTGGCAGACATGGCCAACACTATGAGGGAGGCAGTGGCACACCACCGGGCCCCTGACACTAGCCAAACCACCAAACAGCCCTCCACCTCCGCTGCCGCTAGTGGACAGGAGGCCCCGCCACAGGACCAACAGACCACCAGCACCCCTCCCCCTGCAGAAGGAGAACCACCCCGCAAACGTTCCCTGCGATCCAGGCAGAAGCCAGAGACTATTGCCAAGACCCCACCAGGAAATAAGACTTTCCTGATTGTCACCCTTGTGTCCCACTCTGTCACCCTGTCCACCTTAAACTGCCATTGCTCCACTTCCTATGCCCCCTTGGACAATGCACCTGTGATACAAATAGACTGGACTTTATCCTGGACTTTCCTCCATCATCACCCCAGCCAATTGCACTACCCCCTCTTCTTCAGAGCACTGTAATAAACACACTTTGTTAAAACACAAGTATGGCGTATGTCAGATGTTTTCAAAAGGTATTCGTTTAACAAAGGTTCAAACATTGCAATTCAACTGTACAGTAATGTTTACATTGTAAAGACCTGTAGTTGGCTGCACTGAACACACCAGGAGCAATAGTGGGGCACCAACATCTGCAAAAAGAGATGCCAAAGTGTACAGTGAGTGGGCATAGAAGTAGGAATACACAGCCTGTCAGTGACAATGTCACACATAAAACTGTCAATTAAACACTGTCTTACCTGTGTCTCATTGGAAGTATTGATGAATAATTGCACTTCTGTTGTCCTCATCCTCATCCTCTGCCTTCTCATCTTCACCGTCCACAGGGTCCACTGCTGCCACACAGTTATCTCCAGCCTCCTCCTCCTGCAGAAAAGGCACATAGCGATGCAAGGCAAGGTTGTGCAACGTACAGCATGCCACGATGATCTGGCAGACCTTCTTGGGTGAGTAGCACAGGGATTGACTTGTTTGATGGAGGCAACGAAACCTGGCCTTCAAGAGGCCAAAGGTCCTCTCTATAAACCTTCTTGTTTGCCCATGTGCCTCATTGTAACATTCCTTTGCCCTTGTCCTGGCATTCCTCACAGGGGTCAGTAGCCATGAGAGGTTGGGGTAACCAGAGTCACCTGCAAATATCAAGGGACAACTGTTAGCCACACACTAACCCTTAGGGCCCAGACCATACCCATACACCAACATCCACTGGGTGGGAACCAGGGCTCAGGTATTAGCCACGCCCTGTGCCTCTGGAGTTGAGCCATCACATTTGGGATGCTGCAATGCCTCAGGATAAAGGCATCATGCACAGGATACTTAGCATTGATGTGGGAGATGTACTGGTCCGTCAGGCACACCATCTGCACATTCATGGAGTGAAAGCTCTTTCGATTTCTGAACACATGTTCATTTCACTGGGGGTGACAAATGCAATATGTGTTCCATTAATAGCCCCAATAATGTTGGGATATGTCCCATTGCATGGAAGTCAGCTTTCACTGTGGCCAAATCCTCCACCTGGGGGAAAACGATGTAGCTGCACATGTGTTTAATCAGGGCAGAAAACACTCTGGTCAGAAATATTGAGAACATTGGCTGTGACATTCCTGCTGCCAAGCCCACTGTTACTTGGAAGGAGCCAGTTGCCAGGAAATGGAGCACTGATTGCACTTGCATAAGAGGGGGGTTCCCGGTGGGGTGACGGATAGCAGAGATTAGGTCAGGCTCCAATTGGGCACACAGCTCAGTGATTGTGGCCCTGTCAAGTCTATAGGTGAGGATAATGTGCCTGTCCCACATTGTTGCCACTTCCACCAGGGGTCTGTACACAGGGATGTCTCCATCTCCTATTTATCCTCAGCGGTTGCAATCTATGGGCCAAAAGAGTAAGCAGCTGATCATTATGTCCACATTCCAGCCACTACAGTTCAATGCATGTTGTGATTGTAACAGTATTTTGTTGCAGATGTCCAAATGGTGCATTTGTGTACTGTGATGCATTTAGGAGCCATGTCCTGCCCCCAAACCTGAAATGGCATCTGCCTGTCCTGTATGGAGGTCCAGGTGGAAATGAGGTAATTCCGTTGACGTTGTGTGCCGTTGCGGGAGACGGTTAGAGTTTGTTGTGCAACTCCTCATGGTAAACATTGGCCCTATGGTGATGTACGCCGGCGGTGACGATACGCACCGCCTTGGACGTGACCGCCATTTTCTATCTGTGCACTCCCTTGCTACCTGACCTTCAACAGGAGAGGACCTACAGCATGTGGTGCTGTGACCTGTGTCTGGAACCAACCATGGCTCGTGTTACTGGGGAAAGGGCCCCTGCCTTTACCTCAGTGGAGTTGGAGCGACTGGTGGATGGGGTCCTACCCCAGTACCGACTGCTGTATGGGCCTCCAGACCAACAGGTGAGTACACCGTGAGTATGATGCATGGGTCGTGATTGCATGCACTGCTGTGTGCGAAGGCCTCATGTAGGGGGATGGTCGTGGATGGGCCTTGGGCAGCATGCAGAATGTATGGTGGGCCATGTCTGTGCTAATGGGGATGGGAAGGGCCATGGTGGGCCATGAGTGTAACAGGCAGGACAGTCTGACTAATGCCTTTCACTGTGTCTATTTCCCCGCAGGTCAGCGCACATCAAAAGAAGGGTATATGGCGTGCCATCGCCAAGGACGTGCGGACCCTGGGGGTCTACAGCAGGTGGAGCACCCACTGTCGGAAACGGTGGTAGGACCTGAGACGCTGGGCACGGAAGACGGTGGAGGCCCAGCTGGGGATGGCCTCCCAACGAGCAAGGGGTGCCCGTCAAATCCTGACCCCCCCATTTGGCCTGCATACTGGCGGTGGCCTATCCGGGGCGCTTGGGGGCATCACAGCAGCCACAAGGGGGTGAGTACAGTGCCCTAATATACAATTTACGCCTGGTGGGGTGGTATCCAGGTGGGGGGGTGTGGGCCCTGTGGGTGCCCATAGCCCAGGCCTGGGATTGCAGAGTAGGTCCCATGTTGGGCAGGGTTTTGAGGTGAAAGTGCTCCAACCAAGCTAGTAGGTATCCACTAATGGGCAGAGGTCTGTGGGTCTCAGGTATGCTGCAATTGGCGTCAGGTGTCCCTATCCATGGGCTGGTGACTAGCATTGAGACTGGTAGTGCATTGCCTAGTGCGTAGGGCTGTTCCCTGTGTGTGAGTGTGTTGTGTACATCAACGGTGGTGGTGTTGGCGCCATTGACCCAGTGTATCCTTTGTCTCTCTCCCCTCCCTTTTTGTTTTGTCACCCTGTCCTTATGTGCATTAGCATCATCTGGTGGAGGACCAGAGGCACCGGTGACAGAGGGAGCTGCATCCCACAGGACCCAGGAGGCCAATCCACCGACGGTGAGGGCACCAGTGGGACGGAGGGCGAGGGGAGCACCACGGCAGAGACTGGAGGGGACAGTTGGGACACGGATACCTCCTCCGATGGGAGCTCCCTGGTGGTGGTGGACACCTCTGTGACCACCCCAGCTACAGCTGCCACCCCCCGCAGCAGCACTGCCCTCCCAGCAGCCCCTCAGTGAGTTTCCCGTGCCCGCTCACCCAGGAGGGTCTGCATCTCCTTCGCCCCAGGCACCTCAGGCCCTTCCCCAGTTAGCCCTGCTGCCCTGAGTGAGGAAGCTATTGACCTCCTGGGATCCATCTCTGTTGTGCAGTCAACCATTGTGAATGCCATCCGGGGCTGGCAGCCCAAATGCAACAGACAAATGCATTCCTGGAGGGCATTCACACTGGCTTGGCGGCCCAACATAGATCAATCCAGGCTCTGGCCTCCTCTCTGATGGCAGCCATTGTCCCTGTTTCCACCCTCCTCCCTCCAACTTCCTCTTCCCAATCCCATTCCCCTCAACCCCAACCTATCCCAAGCACACAGTCAGATGAGCAGGCACCCAGGACAACTCACAAGAGTGGACATGGCAAACACAAGCACCACACCTCATCCCACAGGCACTCACACAAACACTATACAGATTCAGACATACCAACATCCACTGCCTCCACTGTGTCCCCCTCCTCCTCCTCCTCCACCTTCCTCACAGTTGCGTCTACACTCACACCTGCATGCACTACATCCTCATCCATTACCACCATCATCAGCACACCTATCAGTACACCGCCCTCACTGGCAGTCACCACCCCCACATCCATGCCCACGTCCTCTTTGTCCTCTCCCACTGTGTCTGGGCCCCCTCCTCCCAAAGTACACAAACGCAAGCACTCAGACACCCAACTGCCATCCACCTCACAACAGCATCCAGCCCATGCACCTGCACCCAAACACAGCAGACTGACACCTCCTACCACCACTCCCTCTTCCTCCACTCCCAAACCATCTACCTCTTCCCCGCCCCAATGCCCCTAAGAAACTTTTCCTCGCCGACATTGACCTCTTCCCTAGCCCTCTCCCCCCATCCCTCACTTCAGGCCAAGGTGGTCAAAACCCAGCCAAGCACCTCAGCCACCCAGTCCACAGGCACAGTAGTGTCCACAACTACTCCAGGTGGGAAAGGATCCCGGCCACCAGCCAGACAGGCGGACAGGGTGCCAGCCCAAAGTGCGCCAGGGAAGGGCAAGGAGGCAGCCCCAGCTGCAGGAAGGAAGGGCAAGGATGCAGCCCCAGTGGGCAGCCATCTGAGGCTGCAGGGGAAGGGCAGGAGCCTCCCCCCACCACTGCCAGCACTGCCACCAGCACCGCCACCAGCACTGCCAGCAGCAGCAGCCACAGTGGGAAGCTGTCAAAGGCTGCAGGGGTTGGGCTGGAGCCTCCCCCCACCACTGCCACCTCCACCATTAGCAGCACCACTGCTACCACTGAGCAGCCGTCACCGCCGGTGGACAGTGTATTGTCCTGCGTCCATGGGCTGTTGTGTGGCCTGGCCCCTGCAAATCCTGTGGATCTGACACCCAGGTGAGAGACTGTGACCTTGCACTCCCAAAGATCTGCATCCCTTCCAGAACCAGTGGAGAAGCCAACCACTCACCCCATCCTCCCCAGGATGAAGCTCACAGGGCACAATGCCCCCTCCAGAGCATGTGGGCAAGTCACCCACTTAGGAGACTGTGGCCTTGCACTTCCCAGGACCAAGTAATGGGCATGTTGCCCCCTCCATAGCATGTGGGCTTGTCACCCACTTGAGAGACTGTGGCCTCGCACACTCCCCAGGACAGAGTAATGGGCATTTTGCCCACTCCAGAGCATGTGGGCAAGTCACTCACTTGAGAGACTGTGGCCTTGCACTCCCCGGGACCAAGCACAGGGCATGTTGGCCCCTCCAGGACCAGTGGCGCTGTACCATCTTCCGGCTGAGGTGCCCCCCATTCCCCATCCCCCTGAGGTGCCTGGCTATTTTTGACCTGATGCCCCTGCAGTGTTCTCTCCGTGTTGTTGCAGGAGTGAGGTGGGGCCTTGGACTATGTGATGTGGCCCTGTGGCCCACAGACATTGAGGACTGGGCAGTGTCCCTACATTTGTAAATATGTGCATACTTGTTGATTTGGATGCAATTATTTTTACAATTTTATCTTATTACACTCACTTTAATCGATTCATTTTGTCCTTGCATGATTCCTGAGGGGTACGGGGTGAATATGTAATGTTACTGCATCTGGTTATGTGTACGGTGTTGGGGGTTTGGGTTGTTGCGTGTTGTGTGTGTGTGTCACTCTCTTTTTTCTTCCCCCCTCCACTGTGTGCTAGGCGGCAGTACTTACCGTGGTCGTCTTCGCCAGCATTGGTGTTCGTAGTGGAGCAGAACGTAGAAGAGCATGGGGAAAACATGCAACTCGGGTTCCATGGTGGCATGGTTCTTCCTTGAGTCTCCAGAGGTCAGTCGTTTTCCTTCTGTGTAGTGTTTCTGCCAGGCTTTTGAAGCCGTTGGTACTGACCGGGAAAGGTGGCGAATTGGTGTGTCATTATACAGTGGGCGTAACATTGTCTTCCGTCTGGTTGTAGGCAGTTACCACCGTGGTGCCTGTTGGTTTCACCCTGGCGGCCGATGTGTTAAAGTGGCTGTCTGTCTGAGCGGTTTCCTGCGGTGTTCACAGTTTCATATTTATTACCGCCGGCTTGTTGGTGGTATTACCGCCACTATATCACCGACCGCCAGGGTTTTAATGAGAGCCTCAGGCCCATATTTATACTTTTTGACGCAAACCAGCGCCGGCTCAAAGTTTTTGACGCACATTCGGCGCAGACAGAGTATAAATATGCCCCTTAATGTCTTAGCTACTGCTTGTAAGGAAGAAGCCCAATGATAAATGTTACACATCATAGCGTGGCTCACTAAGAACATACAGAGGCTTTGAGCCTGCCCATTGCTCACTAGTTGGCTTTCATTGTCTCTCTCAGTTGCTTGCTTCTTATTTGTCTTCCATCTTGTCAATCTTGTGTTTGTCCCGGAAATGGAGTATTGCCTCTTTACAGCACTTTTGACTGGGTGTCATCGCCGCTACCACTGCTTCTTTTTCAAGAACTTCTTTTTTCGTTTGTGTTAAGCTCTCAGCGAGAGTGTGCGTGTTTTCAAGCTTTCTATTCTGAGCACTTCTCTCCCTGCACTTGTTTTACTCTTCACACGTCTGCTTCTACTCTCCCCCTCTGCGTTGCTTCATGTCTGCTTCTTCTCCCCATTGTTTCCCCCACCCTCGCCCTCTGTGTTGCTTCCTCCTACACACACCTTCCTTTCCTCTCGCCCATTTCGGCTTCCTCCACTGTTGCTTCTCTCTATCCCATGTTGCTTCCGATCCCTTCCTGCCCTCTGCATGTTGCTTTTGTGCCCCCGCCTTCCCAGTGTTGCTCCCACACGTCAATGCCAGTTGCTTTTGTGGATAGCGTTATATTTTTTTGTCCCCTGTTGCTTCTGCTTCCTCTCCTCCGACTTATAAAAATTAGATTGCGCATTTCATTTTCTTTTTAGGTACCAATCTAGTTCAGATTGATAACTAAAAAGAAAAGCACCTGCGTCGGTTTCTAGGTGCACAAATGCATGCTGCCCTTACCTAGAAAATAAAACGGGTGCACCCTTCAAAGGTGTTTTTAAAAAAATCTGTCCATATGCTGCGCAGGCAAGACCTATTGGCTTTGCCGATACTTATTTTACTTACAGATTGTTTTGGTTACATGAAGCTGCGAAACACCCAGATCTATTTCTGGACCAGACCTAAAAATATTCAGTGTCCATTCGTGGATGTTTGTACTGAAGTCTGAATGTCGCATGCCACTGACTCCAGACAGGAGAATAAGACCAGATGTAACGTCTAGATGGTCCATCATGCAGTCGAAAGGCCTTTGCTTTCTTCGCGCGTATGAGAGCTTTCTTTTCAATGACATAATGCTTCTCTCACATTTTCATGCCTTGCAGAGCGCCAGCAAAGCCGCTATTTTTAGAGCTCACTTGGCCAGCGCTCAGCAGTGCAGTGTAAAACAATAAAAATAAGCGCTATGTTGGAGAGAGTTGTCTCCGCCCGGGCTTGTGCAAAATAACCCAACAGTCCCATCCAAAGCGCTTCATGTTGACTTGTTTCACTCGGTAGATAAACCAGAAAGCTTCTCACAGGTCGGGAAAAAGATTTACAAAAACATACAGGGAGTGCAGAATTATTAGGCAAATGAGTATTTTGACCACATCATCCTCTTTATGCATGTTGTCTTACTCCAAGCTGTATAGGCTCGAAAGCCTACTACCAATTAAGCATATTAGGTGATGTGCATCTCTGTAATGAGAAGGGGTGTGGTCTAATGACATCAGCACCCTATATCAGGTGTGCATAATTATTAGGCAACTTCCTTTCCTTTGGCAAAATGGGTCAAAAGAAGGACTTGACAGGCTCAGAAAAGTCAAAAATAGTGAGATATCTTGCAGAGGGATGCAGCACTCTTAAAATTGCAAAGCTTCTGAAGCGTGATCATCGAACAATCAAGCGTTTCATTCAAAATAGTCAACAGGGTCGCAAGAAGCGTGTGGAAAAACCAAGGCGCAAAATAACTGCCCATGAACTGAGAAAAGTCAAGCGTGCAGCTGCCACGATGCCACTTGCCACCAGTTTGGCCATATTTCAGAGCTGCAACATCACTGGAGTTCCCAAAAGCACAAGGTGTGCAATACTCAGAGACATGGCCAAGGTAAGAAAGGCTGAAAGACGACCACCAGTGAACAAGACACACAAGCTGAAACCTCAAGACTGGGCCAAGAAATATCTCAAGACTGATTTTTCTAAGGTTTTATGGACTGATGAAATGAGAGTGAGTCTTGATGGGCCAGATGGATGGGCCCGTGGCTGGATTGGTAAAGGGCAGAGAGCTCCAGTCCGACTCAGACGCCAGCAAGGTGGAGGTGGAGTACTGGTTTGGGCTGGTATCATCAAAGATGAGCTTGTGGGGCCTTTTCGGGTTGAGGATGGAGTCAAGCTCAACTCCCAGTCCTACTGCCAGTTCCTGGAAGACACCTTCTTCAAGCAGTGGTACAGGAAGAAGTCTGCATCCTTCAAGAAAAACATGATTTTCATGCAGGACAATGCTCCATCACACGCGTCCAAGTACTCCACAGCGTGGCTGGCAAGAAAGGGTATAAAAGAAGGAAATCTAATGACATGGCCTCCTTGTTCACCTGATCTGAACCCCATTGAGAACCTGTGGTCCATCATCAAATGTGAGATTTACAAGGAGGGAAAACAGTACACCTCTCTGAACAGTGTCTGGGAGGCTGTGGTTGCTGCTGCACGCAATGTTGATGGTGAACAGATCAAAACACTGACAGAATCCATGGATGGCAGGCTTTTGAGTGTCCTTGCAAAGAAAGGTGGCTATATTGGTCACTGATTTGTTTTTGTTTTGTTTTTGAATGTCAGAAATGTATATTTGTGAATGTTGAGATGTTATATTGGTTTCACTGGTAATAATAAATAATTGAAATGGGTATATATTTGTTTTTTGTTAAGTTGCCTAATAATTATGCACACCTGATATAGGGTGTTGATGTCATTAGACCACACCCCTTCTCATTACAGAGATGCACATCACCTAATATGCTTAATTGGTAGTAGGCTTTCAAACCTATACAGCTTGGAGTAAGACAACATGCATAAAGAGGATGATGTGGTCAAAATACTCATTTGCCTAATAATTCTGCACTCCCTGTATATTTAGCTATGAGGAGATTATTTGACACAGTGGTTTCAATATATTTAAAACACCGTCAAAGTTTGATTTCACTGTACCTGTCATAAAAGAATTTTGTTCAAGAACAGTTGTTTACTGACTATTCACCACTGACACAAACCGGAAGCCCTGAATAGTCCCCTTTTGTTATCTCTCTACGGGCTTGTAATCACGCCCATGTCTAGCCCATGAGTTTTGGTTGGTTCGTGGGCTTGCCTTTTACAATTCACTTCAAATTATTAGTGGAAGGCATGCATACGTCATGGCTTTTCAGGTGTTTAGCCCTCCTCGAGCGCAACGGCCAACTACTGAAAACATACGAGGCTCCATATTTTCCGTATGGTTTCTGGACTACTTATTCTCTTTATTTTGCAGGCAGCGCGATCTCGCAGGGCAATAGTAAAGCGCTTTGCATGAAATCAACCCTGTTACATGTCTAACTGCACTTTTGCCGGTTACATGGCTAATTTCACTTTTGCAAGTTACATGGATAATTGCACTTTTGCCCATACGTTTCACTGCAAGCAAACTTCTGTTTGCTTTCGTATGTCTCCTTCACGCTTCATGGTGGCCGTGGGCTTGCTTATGTGAAACTGTTTTACTTTTCAATTCATGTGGCAAGAAAAGTCCGGTTAGGAGGTTAAAACAGGAATGGCTCTATGTCCAGCAAACATTAGACCCGTTGCATTGCAAATGCTTGTTAGGTTTGGCTTTTGAGGCAACTTTAGCTGTTCTGCTAGGATTCCCAGAATCTTAATTTTCCCAAAATAACTTACATTAAACACATAGGGGCATATATAAGAGCTCTAGCGTCATTCCAACTCCACACTAGCGTCATGCTTTTGACGCTAATGTGGCGTTGGAAGGCCAAAATTGCTGCGCCATCTTTACAAAGTGGCACAATGCTTGCATTGCGCCACTTTGTAACCCTTTGCGCTGCATTGTGTCTGCAACAGGAATAATGTATGCAAAGTGGGCATTCCCCCATTAGGGGGGCCAACATTGGCTGGTTAAACCCAGAATGGCAAGGATCCTTGCAACCATTAATAGGATTTAGCATAAGTTGATCCCTGGTGCAAAGATCATCTGAATCTCTTGCAGTTTGCTAGTTTTATGCACCAATTTAACACTGCTTCTCACCTAGATTTTTTTCCTATTAATGTGTACGATCAGGTGGGGAACAGTACCTATCTGGGTAATGCTTTTTCTGATCATTCAGTGTTTTGGTTCAAGTTAGACTAGATATCCCGTCAATAGAAAGAGCTAGATGGCAATTTGATTAATCCTTATGATTAGACCAGACTAGTTTAGACGAAACCAGAAGTTTTATAAAGGTATTTTTTAAGATTAATCATAGCTCTGGGAGGCCTCCAAAGACATTTTTTGGGGATGGATAATAGCCCATAAGTCTGACCTAAGTAAGAAATAAGCAAGCAGAGTACAGGAGGTGAAATCAGTGGTCAATCTCACCACAAGTGCATTAGCGGTGCCAGAAGCTAGCTCTTGTCAACATTCAAGAAAATTGAAAAGGGATCAGCTCTCCAGGGCGATGCAGAATCTTAGAGATTCATCTTAGTTGATAAGATCAATAATCCTAAAGCGTATGAATAGAACATTCATGAAAAAATAGGTACATTTCTCACATGGTCAACTAGGATTATGAAGAATAAATATTATATGAGTGAAATTGAGAACACAGATACCTATACACTAACAGCAGAGAACGATGTGATTGCAGAGGTATTTCATCAACATTATAAGAATTTGCACGAAACAGCAGATTTAGTTCTTGCATCTAGGCTAGATCAATATTTTAGCTCATTCCATTTTCGCCAAGAGACGAGGCTACAAAAATATATTTTCTTAGATACTTTAGAGGTTTCTGAGGTAGAAAAAACACTCAAGAGTATGGCTAATGCAAAAGCTTGTGGGAAGGACAGAATTTCAACCAAGGTATATAATATGTTTGCAAAGGAGCTGCTCCCCTTCTTAGCAGACTTACTTAAGCAAATTAGGGACGGAGCGGACATCACCAAGGGGGTGATTATGACCTTGGCGGACGGCGGAGGCCGTCCGCCAAGGTACCGCCGCCAAATGACCGCACCGCGGTCAAAAGACCGCGGCGGCCATTCAGACATTTCCTCTGGGCCCGCCGGCCCAGAGGAAATGCCCCTGCAACGAGGACGCCGGCTCAGAATTGAGCCGGCGTAGTTGCAGGGGTGCGACGGGTGCAGTTTGCACCCGTCGCGTATTTCAGTGTCTGCATTGCAGACACTGAAATACACAGTGGGGCCCTCTTACGGGGGCCCCTGCAGTGCCCATGCCATTGGCATGGGCACTGCAGGGGCCCCCAGGGGCCCTGCGGCACCCCCTACCGCCATCCTGTTCCTGGCGGGAGACCCGCCAGGAACAGGATGGCGGTAGGGGGTGTTAGAATCCCCATGGCGGCGGAGCGCGCTCCGCCGCCATGGAGGATTCCCCCGAGCAGCGGGAAGTCGGCGGGAGACCGCCGACTTTCCGCTTCTGACCGCGGCTGAACCGCTGCGGTCAGAATGCTCGTGGGAGCACCGCCAGCCTGTTGGCAGTGCTCCCGCGGTCGGTGGCCCTGGCAATGACCCCCTAAGTCTTTTAAAGAATCAACCATTTTGAGTTTTCTCAAAAAAGGATAAATCACCTACTCACGCTAATACTTATAGACAAATAAGTCTTTTAAATTCTGACTACAAATTATTTACTAAAATATGGGCATTCTGAATAACCCCAATTGCACAATGTATGATACCTAAGGATCAGAATGTTTTTTTACCAAATAGAGCGATGGCCGCAAATATGAATTAGAAACCAGGAGAAAGCTGCTACACGGATGATGGATGCCGAAAAGGCATTTGATTTAGTGAACTGGAAGGCCCTATTCTTCGTATTGGGTGAATCTGAATTTCCCAACCAATTTTTAAAAATGCTCAAGAATCTATACCAAAACGCCAAAGCTAGAATTATCACTAATTTAAAAGAAGTAGGTTCTGTGTGAATTAGTAGATGCACTAGTCCCGATCGCCCAATGTCCCCAATCTTTTTCTTTTATGAGTCTTTGGCTGTGAGACTACTTAATGCAGATTCAATTTCCCCACCGCTAGAAGAGATGGCAAAAATGAAACTCTTGTTTGATTACATCATTTTGTATCTAAAAGCTGACAGGACCAACATTCAAGAGGTGATAAACAAAATTTATACTACACTAGTGTGGGGGGCTACAAAGTAAATCAATCAAAAACTGAACTCCAATTATTTAATGCGACGCCAGCGATCTTCCTCAAGATGTTCAGCAGCAGTTCATTATCCATTGCCCAATTCTATACTTGTGAATACTTCTATACATGTGAATATTTGTCATGAAGAAGTATTCGCAATTATTCCAACTTAATCACAACGCCATGTTTAATGCAAGCTAAAACCTTATTGGACAGATGGACTTTACTTCCTTTATCACTGGTCAGCTGGGTATCTACGAAACACGTGCCGGCTGCCAGAATATTTCAAGAACTAGACTTTTCTTTTGACAAAAGATTTATGGAACTATTCTAAGAAGCACACCTGTACCATAGACCAGTACACATGGGACTATGTGTATGTTTTTCCCTAAAAAGGAGCAACTTTATTTTGATACATATACGGACGTGGACTGATCACTGCATTTTTTTGTACATTTCTGGGTGTGCTTTGTTATTCTTAAACGTGTTTTGATTTTGTGGGTTTTCCCTCACAACTAATTCACACTATATTGGTAGCATAGTGATTAATACCAGGTGAACACCCATTGTATTTTGTTCACTTGTGCTCAGTTACTTAAGTCAGGGTTTTGGAAGTGCAAGGACAATACCACTGCTACCCGATCACTTTTAAACGACACAGGGGATTGTTTGCATATTTTCGTCATATGCGCTGCACTTTATCAGTTCTGGAATAGGTTATTTAAAAAATTAAGTAAATGCACTTAATTAGTGTTTGTGCCGGAAGCTACTTTAGCATTATTTGAGTTCTCACAGGCTATTGGTAGGGCGAGCAAATATGTTAACATTTTTATTTCCATTGCTATGCCGGTTGCCTGCTTCTTGATTTTGCAATACTGGGGAACAAAAAATATTCCAACTTTTTGAACTTTGGTATGCTAAAATGATGAGGACTAAAGCGTTTGAGGCGGCATATGCATGACAAGTCAGGAGTATGCCAAGGTTTTTAGCAACCTGGAAAGCATTTGAGCTGTGCGAGCACAATCCACCTTCATGTTCAGGGTTCAATCTCAAATTAAACAATCATCTTTATCGCTTTATGAATTCTGAGTTTTATTATCTCATTTTATAGATCACTGGCACGTTAGGTATTTCATCTGCCAGGATAAGGGCAACAGTCTCGATGTTCTACTGGTTTTTAATGAGCTGTTAACGAAATGAATCAAGACACTTATGCATGTAATCAACGAGTCAGAAACTCCGTGTTTCAATTATTCACCCAATTCTACAGTACCCCAGCACTTTATTATCTAGTGTTCTTTGATTACCAGGATGGGGTTCATAGTCAGTTTTACTACGGAATACTGGTGACTTTCTAATGGCTTAGAATCAATGCCTACAGGTGACAACCTAATGCATCATTGGACTTGAACAAGGTTTGCTAAATGTGTATGCTCATGATGTTTTTAATGGCATAGAACTATAGCATTTTACTATTTTGTAGCATTTTCACTATTAGGAAGGGGGTATGTACGATCTGTTATTAACATCAATTGCATTAGTGAAAAATGTGTTAATTATTATGTGATGTAATTGTATAGCTTATGGTTGTTTTTCTATGTCTTCTATATTTTCTCAGATTCTGCTCAATAAAAAAAAGAGAATAGGTGACACTTGCTCCTTGGGCGGAAGGTGGAGTGGTCTTGCTGCACCATTCTGAATTCATTTTAGTTTAAGTATAATGGTGTATAATCCGGTTGCACCAATGTAGATGCCATTGGCATAATTGTGCATGGACATCACAAGTGTGAGAATGGCTTGCAAATGTTGTTGGTATGAAAGGTAAGGAATATCCGACATAAGGTTTTCAGGTGCTTCCTATCACTTTGTTAACATGTGGTATCAGAGATAGTTTTGAGTCCATGATAACTCTGAAGTTCCTCATGCCTCTTGACGAAGTTAGAGGGGCATCTAGGGGCAGGATTTGCGATTTTTTTTTAACGCAAATTCGGCGCAAAGCTAACACCATATTTATACTTTGACGCTAGACCCGCCTAACGTCAAAATATCCCAGTGTGCGTCATTTTCTGGATGCGTGAAACCGCCTTGCGTTAACGAGATGCAAGGTAGGCGTTCCCGTCCAAAAAATGACTTAAACACCATATTTATCCAACCGTGCAAAAATGGCGCACGGCTGGGAGGCGGAGCCAGAAAATGACGCAAATCCCGATTTGCGCCAAAAATTAACACCTGGGTCAGGGCAGGCGTTAAAATGGGGCAAACACACCAGTACTTAAGGAAAACACAGAGAAGCAACATCAGAGCTCAAAAAGGAAAACATGGAGGTGCTATTCATCCAGCATGCACGAAGACGCAGAGCACAGGAGCAACAGCAGCAGCTTCCACCACATCAACAGGGACTCCAAAGGCAACGCCGAAGACAGGAAAGGATATTCAGGACCAGGACAACCCTTCAGGGCCTCAGGGAACATGACATCAGACAGAGGTACAGACTAAACTGGCAAGCCATACAGCAGCTGCTGTGCCACATTGAGCCACAGTTGGCACCCAGCTTGCAGACACTCCACATCATTCCACCAGAGACCAAGCTGCTAGCTGTCCTGCACATGTTGGCAAGTGGCTCTTTCCAAACCACTGGTGCCCTGGTTGCCGGGATTTCACAGCCCTCCTTCTCTGCCTTCCTTCCCAACGTACTGGATGCCATCATCTCCCTCACACCCCGCCACATCAGCTTCCCCAACACACAGCAGAAGCAGCAGGAGACCAAACAGGGCTTCTATCAAATCAATGGCTTCCCGCAAGTGCTTGGTGCCATTGACTGCACACATGTACGGATTGTGCCACCTGCTGCAACGGAGCAGCTATACTGCAACAGGAAGCACACACACTCTATCAATGTGCAGGCCATTGTGGATCACTGTGTATTGATCACCAACATCATGGCAAAGTATCCTGGGAGTGTACATGATTCATTCATCTTCAGCCACAGCACCATCAATCAACACTTCCAGGATGGACGATATGGCAACGGCCTACTTATTAGTAAGTACAGAAACCTAGTAATATACACACAGCACAGCAACCATGTAGGACACACAATACATACACCACTACATTGACACGTGGCAAGGAAGACACTGAGGCTGTGACACTGCTAGTCATGTTTGCTATCCTGAGCCAATGGGATACACACCTATGGACAAATGACAGATGCAAATAACAACAGATGCCACTCCAGAGCCACATGGGACCAATTTAAAACCACACAATGACAATGACTTGGCCTTAACTGGCAGTACAACTTGGAAGATGAATCTTCCAATATCACATCAATAACACTCAATCACACACCCTTCCAAGCAATACATACTATGTAAGGGGTGTGTAATGTGTTTCGCTGCAGGTCAAACACCATGAGACACATAGCATGATGATGCTGACTCTAATGAAGGTGACATGGAATCATTGAGGCAGTACCAACATCCCACATTGCTCCTGGGGTGACATTGCCCACTAGCAATAAGGAAGTGGACTATGCTATGAACATATATTGATGTGACACTAATGCAAAGTGCACACTGCTACACATACGGATTGAGACAATTACACATATACATAACAGATGTACAGGCACATGGACCTTCTGACATTAAAACCTTCACCCCCACAACCAAGTTAGCCAGCTTACCAGGAGCAGGTTCAGTAATGTAGGCACATGTTTGCACATGAGCCAACTCGGTGGGGGCAAAAAAATAGGTTTGCATAGAACTTGTCACACATGGGATAATTGTGCATTGTCAATTGTGAAAAACGTATGGAGATGTGTTGTACATTGTCACCTACCCAAATCATAGGGCCTCATTGTTGCATTTCACATGCAATTACATATGTCTAATTGGATGGGATGTTCAGCTCATATAGTGCATCGGTCTTACCACCACAGTGGAATCAGTTGTGTGTGTGGAAGTATCATGTAACTTCCAGCGAAGGCACATGGACACTTCTTTCACATGACATAATGCATGAGAGATACACAATGAACTGCAAGTCTAGAAATATACCGCTGATTTTAGGTCAATCAGCCAAACCCCATTTTTGATAGTTAAACAACCCAATGCAGAAATAACATCTTAGAAGCCTAGGATCCCAAACAATACCACAAACACAGATGAGTCACAGATGACACAAGATAACAACTTCCATGCAAAGTGATAATCAAGGTGCAACCAACCACCAAATATTTACCCTCATTTTCTCTTTCAGCTGATCAGGCTTACGTAATCCAGCCATGGATCATGACCCCATTTGCTAACCCAAGCACAGCAGCAGAGCGTGCCTATAATGAGGCACATAGTAGGACACGCACCATAGTTGAGAGGACTTTTAGCATCCTGAAGTCCAGATTCAGGTGCCTCAACATCACCGGAGGCAGCCTCCTATATTCACCTGAAATGGTCTGCAAGATCATTTTGTCCTGTGCCAACATTTGTGTAAGGAGGAACATTCCCCTCTATGAACCAGATCCACAAATGCCTGAAGAGGAGGAAGAGGAGGATGCTGTCCGTGAAAATGAGGGGGAACATCCAAACACTGCTGCAGGATTGCGTCGCAGACAACACATCGTACAAAACATCTTCGAACTGTAGTCACCATCACCACTTTGTTATCATATGTCATTAAACACCTACCTTCATCACTCAATCATGCTCCTGGGTAATTTTTTTATGCATCATATGATCCCTAGAAATCATAATCAGAGTTTAGCCTTATGGAGCATTACAGAAATACAGATTAGGATACTGAAAAAGCCACATCACATTTGATGGGTATGAATGTACAGCCAACATCACACACAGTATAAATTACACAGATCCTGTCTATTCCACATGTGAAGGGCAATATCAGAGGACCACAGCTATGAGACACATCCATGTTGCCATGATGGTCCATTGTAGTACATGACACACAACTAACACACCATCAATCAGAATGAAAAAATGTGCCTCATACATGAGGCAGTGGATGTGCCATTGCATTGGTAACAGGAATGTATGACCAGACCCTTGACAGCAGTAAGTGTGGCATCAGCTATTTCTGCAAGTAGCATGTGTGACAAGAAGCCCATCTAAGCTGAAAATGGATAGCACGAGTGCCCCAAGTATGACAAGCATTGCTCACAAAACATGCCCTGTGCAGTCCATCCCAGGTAATAAGTCCTGCCACTGCCATGTTTTAATTCTCTCCCCACCCTTCTCTAGGGGGCCCTGTAAATGGACTATCTGTACCCTGAGATACACCTACACACACCCAGACTCCCATTCTGACTCCTGTGTGCTTCCCACTTCAGGATGGCATGCCATATTCATAGTTCATCAGTCTGCATGGACTTCAGGTCAAAAAATGCACAGCCTGGTAGTTGGTAAGACCTGTGATCAGCTGTCCATTGCTTCCCATGTGAAAGGTCCATTTGGCCCTTTGAACTTGATTCTCAACTCCACGATTTGTGAGAGATTGAAGCTGCACACTCCTGTGAGCACTACCATGCAGACCAGCCATTTGAACCTGCCCTGCCCTTGCTGCTGCCTGGAACTGCTTAGACGCTACCAGTTTCAGAATTTCCTTGCTCTGCATTGACATACAAATCACTTGTGTACCGGAGCCCTTGGGGGATTGTGTAACATTGCAGACCACAGCACAAACTGTTTTTAGTTCCTACAGTGTTGTTCCTGCTTGTCCCAATCTGAGTCTGCTCACTGTGTATTTGCCTTGTTCATGTTTGTTCCTGACAGAGCCTGCATCCTGGTAGCCAGACTGGTTCCAGGTTTTGCGTTCAACATAGAGGTTCCCTGTGGCTACATTTGTCTCAGATTTGCTTTCTATGCCCGCTCTTGCCTCATGGGTTATTGTGTGTGGTAGGTCTACAATGAATCCTCAAATAGATAGTATATTTTAATCATGTTACTCATCGTAATCAGTTCTGGGACATGTATTCAAATGGTCTAATCCAGCCTCCATTCCTTGTCTGGTATTGCCTGTAAATATGTTTGCCAAACAGTGACAGTGTGCTATGGCTGTATGCATGGATTCGGTACGGTGCCTCCAGCACAATAAACAAGGCTTGCCAATGTGTATGTGAGGACAAAACATGTTTGTGTCCTGACGGTCCCCACACAGAATCACTTCTGCCGCCACCTTTTGATGGTGCTTGCGTGGTGACTAGCTGTGAGATTAATTAGCACAGAGGCACTGATGTTCCCTGTTGCAGTGGGAATTTTCCAGACCACACTGTGTACACATGTTGTGATGAAAGCTGCCTGTTACCTATTACTCATCCATGGATATTTTGAGCACACCAAGGTTTCCCTGTCATCAGCCTTAATAAAGTTTTGCAGTGCCATAGCTGGGCTATCACCATGTGTGTCATTAGTTGATCTTTGGCTTTGGGGCAAATCTGCTTTGAAGGATACTCTGTTAATTGAGGGAATCACTCCACAGACTCATGACTATACCTGCATGTAACTATGACAACATGGAGGCCAATACTGACACAGGGTACACATGGCCACACACTTGAACTGGACACCTTTGTGCAATGAGCCACTGGAAATATGTGAACACATGCAGCATGGTCTGCTGGTCCTCCACAGCCACAGGAGAAACATAGCTCATTTACATTAGTCAAACTGTGGTGTACCAAAACATTTTTGGATTGGATTTGGGACTCTGTGTCACAAACACTGTACCTACCTAGCATGTTCAAATGTCTGACTCATGGGTAGTATACACACAAGTGCCCATGAAGTGGTATCCAACATTTCATTACATGTGATGGGTTACATTTCTGACATTGCCATTATCAACCGTCCTCTATCTATCCTGTGTATAGTTTGTCATGGGAGATGTTTTGTCCCCAAAGTCAGGAAAGTTCACACACCATAAGATGCAACAGAAATAACAAACACATATCATGACTGATGTACCTCAATGAATGGCATCTGATGGTTATCCACAGTTACAACACATTCATACAAGCACATAATGCAAAACACTTGTGACGTTCACATAGAGGCACAACAACAATTGAAATAGGCAATTCACAGACATAAACACACAGGCCATGAGTGAATGTTTTACGTTGCGTAGCCTTGCTATCTTCCATTGATGAAACACCTGCTCAAACTAGGAAATACCAATTTTATTCCAAAGGTTTGTGTTGCTGTTGCGTCAGTTAAGAGAGCTAATCCGGCACAACAACAGGAGTATCATGGTCCGCGGTAGTGTGGTCTGCCACATGTGCCCAAACATTAGAACACACACAGCAGGTCATAACATCCTATCTTTGTATAGTTATAGCCTTCATGTATGTTAAAAATAGAAAAATGACACAAACACAGCTATAGACAGATATTTTGACGCAAATGCATAAAAAAAGATGCATATGCGTCAAAATATGACGCATATATGTTAAAAAATGCCGCTCACATACATTATACATCGATTGGTCCCTAGTGTTAATTCCAACACTGCACCCCATGAAATCGTTTATCCATTAAAAAAATATTGATCCTTGAATGCCGGGGTATTTTCAAGCATATGTGTCAAAAAATATTGACGCAAAGCCCGTAAGCATGATAAAATTTCACTCATCATAATAAAAACGCACCGCATTTGAGACAAGAAGTGTTGTAATAGGATATCCTGTGTACAGAAATTGTACAGTGGGTGTACTTTCACTTTCACTTTGCAGTCTGTGATTCTTCGAGACTGTGTGGCTGTGTATAGAGTTGTGTCTGTCAATATTGTGCTTTTGTCTCCTGTGTGCCATTTCCATTGTCATCTGTTGTTTTTGTAATTGTCTGTGTAAATCAGTGTAAGTGTTTTTTTTCTTCATTTCTTTTAGATTAGTTTTGTCTTTGTACTGTTGGGAGTGTGTTAGTGGGTATTATTAGTTGGGGTATTGTTGGGCTGTTTGTGGGTTTTTTAAGTTTCCTTTTCATACCTCCTTTACCTGCATTTCCCTCTTTACCCTTTCCTATCCCTATTATTTTTGATATGTTGGGAAGGCCACGTCTGGGGAGAATGGGTGAGGAGGAGCTGGGGGCTTTTATTTGTCTGGTGTGCCACTTCCTCCCCCTGATGTTGGAGGCTGGTGGCAGGGTGATACAGGGGTATCACACCGAGGCTAGGAGGCTTAAGTGGTCAAAGGTGCTGTTCCACCTAAAAAGACTGTTCAACAGCCAGCGCAACGACCACCAACTGAAACATCGCTGGGCTGACCTGGTGGCCAGAGAGGAAGACCTGCTGGGCCACCTGGGTGGGGTGATTGGTGGCCCTGTTGGTGAGTACAAATTAGACGAATGTGTACAGTTAAATGCTCTGTAGTGAACGTAGCAGAGTTTGTGACATGCTGCATGCAATGGTTGTGAAGATGTGGAATGCAAGTTGAAGAAACTGTGGCCCTGATGAATACTATTTTTGCTACGCATTACCGGCATTTGTTGACGCAAAAGCTTCACAAACTTACATAAGACAACTTTATCTTGTTAATAAGTGCTGCTTTTACGTCAATAGATGATGGTAATGAGGCACAAGCAAAAGTATTATTCAGGGCCTGTGAGTGTACCAGGAATGAGATGTATTTCACATGCTAATGCAAGTAACCAAAGTTGTTCCCAAATCCTTTAATACATGTCTGCACAGTATTCATGGCCCTACGTACAAATATCTTCCTAACCTTAGTTAATGTCTTAGGCTGATATTTCAAATTGGTTTGTGCAGCATTTAAATTAATTATGGACGCCAATGTAATGCACACTTGATAGTATCTCATTTTTTTGTGCTACTTTCCCAAGCTGTAGCATAAACAAATGGAGCAAATGCTACACATAAAAAAAACAATTACATTTGTCCCTAAGTTCATTGTTTCTGTGTGTTTACGTCTGGACAGATAATCTTTCACATGGCCAAATGTAATTGTGCCCGGTTTCTACCAGATTGCAGTAGCAGTACACAGGTTTCTTTTGTGGCTTTTCAGAGTGGGCGTAGAATTCCTATCATTGAGTAGCATAGCCCAACATTTTTTCCTTGGGCACAATTTCTTGCCTTGGGCACCATTAGAGTGATGCCTTTTATTGTGATGCAACACAAGTGCAATGGGACATGTCATTTGACATGCTGGGGTGAAGTGTCATACAGCGCAGAGGAACATGAATTGCCAATGAGGTAGTGAGAGATAATCACAGAGCATAGTGTCAAGGTAAACAGTGTGCTGGAGAACAGTGCATGTGACCAACTGTAGCAAGACTGTCATTTTAACAAGCACAGGACCTAGGATATCAGTAACCATGTGGCATGGACTGGTGCTACCTGGTACTTCTACAGGTGAAGCTGATCTGTTCCACGTCTTCATCTTCTGATGTGTCTGTCGGCTCCTCTGCCCTTAATGGTGGTGGGTTTGAAGGGGTAACACACACTTTGTTTGAAGATGTGGATTCTGAATTCCCGGCAGCTGCCAACTGTGGGGCTATTAATGGCATTACTGCAGCAAGGAGGAGCTGCTGGGTCTTGAGTATAGCAGCTACATCACTGTGGTAGGCAGCCAGGTCGGCCCTGAGGGGGTCCTGATTACATTCGTGCACGCAGTGAAAGGTTTGGGATGCCAGGTGTTGTGGCAACTCCCTTACTGCTGTGGTGAATTCCCTTACACATTGTTGTAGTGCTTGCAGGATGGATGGTAGCGCTTGCATGGCTGCTGCCTGTTCTGCAGATGACATCATGCATGTGCGCATCCCCTGAAGGCTGGCTGCCATATTTTGCATCCCCACCTGCACCTCCTTGGCCAGCTTCCGCTGTACTCCAACTACAGTCCTCTCAAAGGTGGTACCAGTGTCCTCAGAGTCCTCAGCTGGGATGGAACTGGCAGGTCGTACTATTGGGGTGGTGGGTGGCTCCTCTGTGATGGCTGCTACTTCTGTGCTCCTCCTTGCGACTGAAGGTGGGATCTGGAGGGTTCCAAGGACATCTTGGAGGGTCTGCTGGCTAATGTTTGTCAACTCGTCATCCATGTCATCAGGGAAGTCCACAACAGGCTCATCCCCAGGAGAGCCAGCATCCTCTGCAATGAGATATTGTACAATTAGTGTGTCTGTGTTGTGGCATCTGTAATATGACGTTACTCACTTCCTATTAGTTGAACATTGTAATCTTGGTTCCTGTTCATTGTTCATTAAGATTAGCATTCTCACAGGCCTATGCCCCACCTGCATGTCACATGTAGTGTGGGCAGTTTGGGGAATTGTCTGTGTCACATCCTCTAGGTGTAGGTTCTGTCCAAATTGTATGTTGCCACCTTATTGTCCTACTCAACCCTCCGTCTACTTCCATTATCATGGTGAGGCCTTGCACTGGCTGTGGGTGTTCTGATGCCACTTGCACCACACTTAACAATCTGGAACTGACCCAGTCTCAGATATTTCACATCCACCTATATGTTGCTGAGACCTAGCATATACTATGTATAGCATTGGCATGGCACGATACAGGTGTCAGCATTGGTAGTGTGTAATGTTGATGTTGGGGAATGTGTGCTACATTGGATTGCAGTGATGGTCCTGGCAGTGTTCCATTTCCTCTTATGACTGTGCAGGCATATGTCCTCCCCCTCAATGCTGTTGTCTTAGCAGTATGACAGTTGGGATGTTGCAAGGTGGCATTGCAGCTATTGTAACACAGGCACGGAGAAGACCCTGAAATGTGCAGCAAGGGTATGACATTACTGCTGTGTACTTCATAATGTAAGTAAAAATACCTGATGTTTATTGCGCCTATAGACATAAGCATTTGACAGGATTTGCACTTTCTTAGGAATTACAGGGGATTGATAACGTCGTCATCCTGAACCCTCTATTTTGGGTGTGTTTGATCCATGGGCACGTAACTGCCATTAGCTACTTGACCTGCACACACAGCACAGGTGATAGTGGCAACTGTTGTCAATGGTAAATACCACTTGCGGATATGGCCTGAGACTGGACATTGAGCCCTAGTTCATGTAGCGACAATACCAGCTGTTGTGTGACAGCAGGCCAGTTTTATGTTGTACCCTACCCTCCTGGACTGGCTTTGCCTTTCCAACAGCCTTGGCATGGAAGAGTACCCCCATGCAAAGGTTGTTGGTGTAGTGTTGTGCCCCAGGTTTCCCCTGCACACCCCATGCACCCGTGACGTGCCCCTTTGCCCTTTCCACTGCCTGATTATCATGGCTGACATGCATTGTGTAGTAGGTATGTCCCCCGCGCTTAAAGTTAACATTTAGGCATTTTTGTCCCCCATGCAACTTACCCTGCATCTGTGTGGTTTCCTGGTAGTCTGCGCTGTCCTGTCCTTGAATCCCTGTGACGATCTCCTCAGGGATGATGGCTGCCACCATCTCCTCCATGTGGTCCAGGGCCTCCTGTGGTGCTGGACTCCCACCTCCAGTCTGCAGTGCTGCATTCCTGTTCCTTGCCATCTTTTCCTTGGTTCTGCGCTTGCAGTCATGCCAGCGTTTCTTGCACTGAGTGACTGTTCTCCGTACTTCTGACACACTGTTTATCTTGTCGACAATTTGTTGCCAAATTGCCTCTCTCTTCCCAATAGGCAATTTTGAGGTGACAAAAAGTTGCTGCTGGTGTTTCGTCACCTTTTTCACCAGTATTTCATGCTCCTCTGCACTGAACGAGCACTTCCTTTTCTTCTTCTCCCGCTCCTGGGTCTTGTCTGGGTCCTCCTGGCTGGTTCCTGGTCGGTTGTAGTCTTCCTGCGGTCTCTCATGGCTTCTGGGATCCATTTTGGGGCTCCTTTGCACATTTTGCTGAGTTTGCGCCGCTTTTTGACGCTATTGCGGCGAAAAAAGGCACAAATCTGGTTTGCCACATCGTAAACCGTATTAAAGTCATTTTCGTCGTATTAACGTAGTTTTTCTTTATGACGTGGCGCAATGGTTTGAGTAAAAAATAATGACTCTAACCTGTGGTTTGCGCCACAGAGCGTCAAAGTATAAATTTGATGCCCGGGTGGTGCAAAGGAACGGCGTTAGTCGGCGTTAATTTTTTTGATGCAAAACTGCGTCGGCACAGTTTTGCGTCAAAAAGTATAAATATGGCCCCAAGTTCTTTAGGTCATATGTCCATAGGTTGATGCTTGTGCCACTGTCCGTAGGTCTTGATCTGTTTTTGAGGTGTGAAGCTTCAGGGGATTATTCATCATCTGTGTATCTGTGGAGCACAGGCAATCATCTAGTTGAGATACATCTAGGTCTTCTGGGCTATCCATTGTTAGGATGTTTTGAGGATCATCTGCGTAGGTACAGCATGAGAGACTGAAAGGATGTGTGTTGTAATTTTTATTGAGAAAAAAGAAATAACAATGGTCCTTAATTACAGTGTAGCACAAAGCAGTATACAAAATGCACTGGGGGGAGGGAAAGTGCGGGACGGGTAGGAGTGAGAGAGGGGAGGGGTGGAGGAAGGTATGAGGCAGATGTTGGATAAGAATAAGGAGATGACAAATCCTTTGGGAACTTCACTGTATAGGATGTGAGGAGCTGATCTGAAAGCACGTAGGGATATTAGACTTTTCCTGACTCTGAGGTAGGAGGCAGTGAGTTTTTTGTGCATTCCTCTCATCACAAAATGATGAAGCCTGTGTGGGAGGATCTGGTGGTGGACTATGAAATGCTGCTGATTGATTAAGGAGTTGTAGGTCAGCAATCCTATTGTGTCCACTGTGAGTTTGAGATCATCCCATATAAATATGTGGGCGGATTATGTACTCCTAACTGGTCTGAATCCAGATTGCTGATCTGACATCTGGTTATTAGTTTTAATGAAGTTAGAGAGTTGTGGAAAGAATGCTCTTTTAAATAGTTTAGCCAGAAGTGGACCACTGGAGAGCTGAGTTGGACAGGTGAAACCTCATCTTCTCGATGAGTGGTTTGATGTATGAGGTTGTTAGCTTTGGAGGGCTATGTTGTAACTCTTCTCAACTGATTCGTTTAGATTGTTCCTAGTTAATTCTCATGCACAAGTTGTTCGAAGGATTTCTTTAAAGATGTTTGGAAGTACATGGTCTGAAGGTAATCCTGATCATCCTCTTGTATTGATGTCATGAAACCCCTTCCTGGAAAGGATGTTGAAAGTGGCTAGAAATGAAAGAGTGGCGTCCATCTGTTCATATGTTTGCCAGGTGTGGCTGTTTTGCTTATTCTGTTTGCTTTTTAAAATGACTTTTTATTGAGTTTTTAATAAAATGGTGCAAGAATAAAAAAACTGCACTATTTTTTCAAATCATAAGATGTATTTCAGCAGGGTACCAGTCTAGGCTGCACAGCTTCCATGCATCCAGCAGGATATTAGTGAAGAAGGTAATCAGAACAGAAACAATGAAAACTACACTTGGTGGTGGGTTGGAGAGGGGTTGTGGAGGGCATATTGACCTTGCTAGGTAATTGGTAATGCAGGTTGCTCAGGCTTACTGGAAGAATAACGTCAGAGAAGGTAGAAGTATTACGATAGGCCCTGCGTGCACTGTGCGATGCATGATTTTAATTAAGCTGGAAGGTTTATCCTAGGCTTTGGTGGGCGTTGTGAGGCTCACAACGGAGGTGACATTTGGGGTGGTACCTGGGGTGTTGGCTTTCTCACCAGTGCGAGGGTGGACCAAACGGAGGGTAGCGGATCGGCACAGGGCTCTGCAGGATGGGGCTGGTGGCCACAAGGGTAAAGAAGACACCAGGCGAACCTCATCTGTAACGGAGGAGGAGCCCAGGCACAAAAGGGTGCAAGTACCATCTGGAAGGGACCATTGGGACCGGGTGAAGGATACAGTGGGAGTGCAGAACAGACAGTTTGGACATTACTGCTGGGAGCAGCGTGAGGACTCTGGAGCGAGGAAAAGCAGCATCAGCCCCACCCATGGACAGTACAGCGATGCGAGCTGGCTGGCAGGTGGGCCTGGAGCGTGCACTTGCTGTAGTTTGAGAAGTGAAGGGAAATGGGAAAATGTCAAGTCAAGCTGAACCACAGGTCACAGCAGTGATTGGAAAAAGGGTTTCGATTAGTAACACTGAGGTCCAAAAAAGAGCAGCTGTGGCAGTGGACACATTAAGCAGGAGGGCTAGGAGTGGCATGCAAGGATACTATTTGAACAAGGGAAGGATGGAGGAAAGATAATGCAAGTGAGGATATAATGTCGTATATGACAAAGGCAAAAGAGATGCAAGGAGTAGGGTACAAACAGCTGGATTAGTACAAAGAGATTGAGTGCCCCTGGGGAGAAGGCCGAATGGTTCTGCATTTCAGCAGAGAAGGTGGAGAGAGTGGTGCCAATTTTGGGAACATAGAGGTAGGGAACAGGACTACAGCTCCATGCGGTTAGGGTGACCTGAGGATAACCGGGGAACAATTTTGGATGCAAAGGCCAGGAGAGTTGAGCTGCAAACAGTCAGATCATAGATGGGTGGGGGGCACCGGGCTGAAGAGAGGGAGCATTTTAGAGCAGCCTTGTTGACACTGAGGGAGCAGAAGATCATGGAAGAAAGACCCACTTTAGAAAGGATTAAGTGAAGCACGTTTGATGATGCAGGTGTGCCAATCCCCTGAAAGACTAACAATCAGAAATATCTCTTGAACCACCACCTAATCAGCAATCCTAGGTGCTGTAAACAGTAGATGGAACATATGTCCCTTTACATTTGTAGGCATGTCAATATTCTGAGGTAGCCCCATTGCTCCCATGTTGTTCAAAAATTAAGTGGAGTAGGATATACTCAGAGACTCACAACAGTAGCTTATCCACATTATTGGGCTGTTTGATCACAGCTCAGAAATTCCTGCCTGATGTTGGGGGCCTGCATTTCAACTGCTTTCCCATTAGAGGTAAGCAAGGGGGGCTCCCTTACCAGGAACACCGTTGCCATGTGTTAGAAATTGGGTCTCTAGTTGGCAGAGAAATGTACCCTGCCCAAGTAGGGACTACAATCCTAGTCAGGATAAGTCACAACACAAACAAAATTATCCTTTGCTCACCCTACGGTAACTTGGCACAGTGCAGCCAGACTTAACTTAGAAGGCAATGTGTAAAGTATTTGTGTAATAACTCATACAGTAACACAGTTAAAACACCACAAAGTACTACACATCAGTTTAGGAAAATAGATATTTATCTGAATAAAAGACCAAAATGACAAAAATCTAATATGCACATGTCAAGATATCACTTTTTAGAGGTTTAAGTAAGTCCTTGTGGGCTAGATGATGCGTCGATTTCCAGGCACGCAGCCTTGGCGCCTTACTGCAGTGCGGGGACAATTTGGTTTGAAGCCCAGGGAAGATGCGTGGAAAATCCAAACGCGCTGTGATGATTAAACAGGCGCTGCATCGATTCTATAGGTGCTGCCGTGATTTTTCAGCTGTGAGACGGGGGCTGTGTTGATTCTGCAGACATTGCATCGATTTTTCCAGCACAGTGGATTTTCTCCCTTAGGTGAAGTTTTTGTTGACACTTGTTAACAGGAGGCAAGCTGACAAGTCCTTGGAGATCACTTGTAGGGAGAAGGCAAAATCCTTCCAGCAGAGTCGGGGTGCAGCAGGCAATCAAGCAGGAGACCAGTTCTTCCAGAAAAGCAGTGCAGATGAGTCATTTGGGAATCACAGACGTCCTTGTGACAAAAGTCCAGTCGTAGGTCCAGAAGTGTCTGATTTTAAGGCCAGTATGTATACCCAAATGTGTATACCCAGTATGTATACCCAAATGTGCCTTTGAGGTGGAGGAGACATCAAAGAGTAGTTGTGAAGTGTGGCAGTCCCCATTTCAATCCAGCCCTGTCTGCCAGGAGATCTGTGGAGGTTATTAGTCCTTTGTGTGGGGTCAAGCCATTAGCATTTAAAGTGTAAGTGATAGCCCCTTGACCCTTCCTGCCCAGGAAGACCCTTCAGTATGTAGATGAATGCAGATGCAGCTGAGTGTCCTGTGTTTATGGCTGTGTGGGTGGAATACATGAGGGGAGCTGTCAACCAGCACAAACCAGATGTGGATTGAAGACAGGCTGTTAGGCACAGAGAGCAGTAGGGGTACATAAATACCACTTTCTAAAAGTGGCATTTCTGAAATAGTAGTGTTAAATCCAACTTCACCAGTAAGCAGGATTTCTCACTACCATTCCAACCATACCAAACATGACAAAGCCACTCCTTTCAGATCAGAAATTACCACTTACTAGAATATAAGAGAATTTCCAATGCTGGCCTATGAGAGGAACAGGCTTCACAATAGTGAAAAACAACTTTGGGTGCTTTTCACTATCAAGACATGTAAAACTGTTTACTTACATAGCACCCTGTGGGCTATGTAGGGCCAACCTTGGGGTGACCTGTAAGTAATAAAAGGTGAGTTTAAGGCTTGGCAAGTAGTTTTAAATGCAAAGTCAAATTGGCAGTAAAACTGCACACACAGGCAATGACAGGCCTGAGACATCGTTAAGGGGCTACTTATGTGGGTGGCACAATAAGTGCTCAAGGTCTACTAGTAGCATTTAATTTACAGGTCCTGGACACATGTAGTGCACTTTACTAGGGACTTACAAGTAAATTAAATGTCAATTGGGTATGAGCCAATGCTACCACGTTTTTGGGAGAGAGCACATGAACTTTAGCACTGGTTAGCAGTGGTAAAGTGCCAAGAGTCCTAAAGCCCCCATAAACAAGGTCAGAAAAAGAGGGGAGGAAGGCAAAATGTTTGGGGTGACCCTTCAGAGAAGGTCATTTTCCAACACCATGTCTCTGCCCGAACCTGCCAAATAAATGTGGTCTTCACCTCTCTCTTCCAGAGCTTCATCGGGGGAGATTCCTCTGATGTTAATGCTCCAGCAGCCCCAGCATCATAAAAAACAAGATGGAGGTCAGTAGAGGGCAGAGGAAGGAACTCAGCAGGCCAGGGTGTGATGGATCTGACACATGATTTGTTTTAGAAATCTGTCTGTTCACAAAGTAGAAACTGCATCCACACCACTATTGCAGGGTTCACCAGGTGCGCATTTGGAAAAGACTGAGCAGAATTACTAGTTACCGTCAGGGTAACAGGTAAAAGCACAGTCTAAATGAAAGGCCTGAACATCTTGTATTTGTAGTCGATGGGTGAAGAGTTGTTGAGTCTCAGAGGGCCTCTGCTATTGTCTTCTATTCTCTTCCTAAAGACTCACAAGCATTGCCTTTTGGTGTTACCCACGTTTCTAGTACTAGTTCCGGCCCGGCTTGTATCAATAAACTGAGAATGTTGTAGGGGAGACCAAACTGCCCAATGATGGAGCATCTGAGGGAAAGAGGTCTATCACAGGGCTAGTTGGTCCATGAGTTTATTGGAAACACCATCCTACCTATTTACTTACTAAAAAAGACTCATAAGATCACAGGCCACAACCCCAATTTCCAAGACTTTATCAGATTTGTAGGAAAGTGCCATCTTTCTAGCATAGTTACCCCCACTTTTTGCCTGATGTCAGTGTGTTTAGACTGTAGTTCACTGGGATCCTGCTAATCAGGACCCCAGTGTCTCTGCTCTCTCCTCTAAATGTGGTTGCTGGTAAACATTTTACACCCACAATTGGCATACTGGGGCCCCTATGTAAATACCTAGTAAATGGTAATTAGGTACCCAGGACATTGTTACACCAGGGGTCCCCCATGGGCTGCAGCATGTAGTGTGCCACCCATTGGGACCCATGCAAACTGTGTCTGTAGATCTGCCATTGCAGCCTGTGTGAAATAGAGCATGCACCCTTTCACCACAGATATAAGGCTTGCCTTATATCCTGGTCACTGCACTCGGACACTGTGCGTCACCCCTCTGGTAGGCCCTTCAGCCCAAGGGCAGGGTGCATGTGCCTAAGTGTGAGGGTACCCTTGCAGGCGTCGGGTGCCCCTACAGACCCCAGGTCCCATTTCCTGGATTCTCTAAGTGCGGGGAAGCCACATTAAGGGATGGAGTGGACACTGGTCAACACGAGTGGTCCAACTAAATAATGGGTTCTCTGAACCTAGGCATATTTGGTGTCAAACATGTTGGAATCATGCAACTACCCTTATTCCAGTGCTAGTTGCATGATATCATGTTCTCTGGGGGTTCTTTAGAGGATCCCCCAGTCCTGCCTGTGCATCCTTATGGGGTCTAGCTGCCAGCCTATGCTGTCTTCTGACCCCAGACTCTGTTATGCCCTCCTGCTGGTGAGCCTGGCTCAGACCAGAGGGGCAGAACAAAGGATTTCCTGCATGGGAGAGGTGAGACCACCTCCCCCTGTGCATTAGGTGTCTAAGGACTGGGTGGGGTGGCCTCTGGGCGCCACCAGACTGCTTTGAAGGGCACATTTGGTGCCCTCCTTGCATAATCCTGTATTCACCAATTCAGGAACCCCTGATTCCCGCTCTGGCGCCAAACTGAATAAAGTACAGGGGAGTGACCACCCCTCTGTCCAGCTCCTCCCCAAGGGAGGTGCACAGAGCTCTGCAGGTGGCCATTTGATTCTGCCATCTTGTGGGCAGAGGCCCCTGGGAGCATTTGACTGGTTAGGCCAGGTAGATGATGTCCCTGACCCCCTCTGATAAGTGGGTCACTTCAGAGAGTGACCAACCCCCTTTTAGGGTTCCTTAAGGGCTCCCCCGTTGGTGGGTACTCAGATTCATCAAGCAAGACTCTCCAAGGAATTCTCTGCAAGACATCTTCTCATCCTGGCCTCTGGAATTGCTGTTGGTCTGCTTTGGAACCAATACAGGTCTGCTTCCGAAGGGGAAGGCTTTCTTTGCAACATTGTTTCTCCGGATCCTGTAACAATTCTGCACCATCCACGGTTGTGCATCCTCCAGGATCACAAGGACTCTGTTTGCACCTGGAAGCACAAAGGAATCTCCTTTGGAGTGAAGTAGTCACTCTCCTGCATCCATAGGCACCTCAAGACAACGTCGACCGGCTGGTGGGGTCTGCTGTCAGAAGTCCTCATCATCAGCAACATCCCCTCAGCCTGGGACATCTCCTGGTAGCCCACTGCCCTCCGAAGCGCTCCGGCCCCCACCAACCACGCCCGCAACCTCGGATTCATCCTGGGCTCAGCACTCTCGATGAACTGTCAAGTCAGCGCAGTCTCCTCCGCCTGTTTCAACACCATGCGCATGCTCCGGAAGATCTTCAAATGGACCCCAACCGAATCCAAAAGGACAGCCACCCAGGCCCTCGTCAGCAGCCGCCTGCTCTACGGCAACCCACTTTATGCCGGAACCACCACCAAGGTATGGAAAAGACTGCAACGCATCCAGAACGCCTCCGCCCGTCTCATCAAGAACACCCTCAAACACAGTCACAGCTCCACCCTACTGAGAGACCTGCTCTAGTTCCCAGCAGACAAGAGAATTACATTCAAACTTCTCACGCATGCATACAAAGCCCTCCACAACGCCAGACCAGAATACCTCAACCAGAGACTTCACTTCTACACGCCCACCAGGCAGCTCTGCTTCGCTGACCTCGGCGTCATCCCACATGTCCGGAAGGTCACAGCCAGAGGAAGGTCCTTCTCCCACCACGCCGCCAAGACCTGGAACTCCCTTCCCATCCACCTCAGAAGATCTCCCACTCTATCGCAATTCAGAAAAGACCTAAAAACTTGGCTCTTCACCTGATCCCCTCTGTTCATCGACGACCACTCAATTACTGCCCCGCCAAGCGCCTTGAGACCCTAGCGGGTGGCTAGCCATGCTTTACAAGCATACTTATTGACTGTCCCACACACATTGAAAGGCTCTGTTTCACGGGTGGTGGGTCTTCTGACCAACTTGGGAGACTGTGGGCCCCTGCTCCTGCCACCAGACTGGAACCCCTGTGCACTGCAACTCTTGCACTTGCCATGGCTTATTGACTCTTTCTACAGGAGAGGGAAACATCCTTTATGCCGACTTTTTTATAACGAAGTCCTGGTTAACGAAAGCGGAACAACGCTTTCTTTAACCACGACTTCGTTATTTTGTGCCTTCACCACGCATGTCCTGAACAACGAACATGCATGGTTAAGGTACAAACAAGGGAATTGGCTGAGGAAGACGACGCAGATTATGAGGCGACGACTCAGGTAAGTGGGGTTTTTAGGTTTTGGGGAGGGGGTGGGGGGTCTGGGGTTTTAGGTTTTGGGGTGGGGTTGGGGGGGTGGGGCGTTTTTGGGGAGGGGGTGGGGGGCCGGGGTTTTAGGTTTTGGGGTGGGGTTGGGGGGGGGTGGGGCGTTTTTGGTTTTGGGGAGGGGGTGTGAGGTCGGGGGTTTTAGGTTTTGGGGTGGGGTGGGGTTGGGGGGGTGGGGCGTTTTAGGTTTTGGGGAGGGGGTGGGGGGTCAGGGTTTTAGGTTTTGGGGTGGGGTTGGGGGGGTGGGGCGTTTTTGGTTTTGGGGAGGGGGTGGGGGGTCGGGGGTTTTAGGTTTTGGGGTAGGGTTGGGGGGTGGGGTGAGGCATGCAGGATCAATGGGTGCCTGTTACTAATGATTTTACCAGGAATGCCTTTACAACGAAATATCATTGTTAAGGCATTCGTGGTAAAGGCATTAGTAGTAACAACGAGGTCGGTGTTCCGACCTCGTTGTTTAGGCACCCGTTGTTTTGTCAGTCGGCATTCCGTCGTACAACCACAGGAGATCTTTAGGCTCCAAGAAGCCCTGGCCTCCAGCACTCCTCAATTTGTAGATCAGCTCCTGTCCTGCAACTCCTGCAACCTAGGACTTCTATTTTGTTGTGCTGCTGAGGCTTCCTTGTGACTCCCTGTGTCCATCGCTTGTGGGTCACTTGTGGGGGCTCCAATGACTTCTGCTATCCTTCCTGTCTGCCTAGGGCCAGCCCTAACTCTCCCACAAGATTAAAGACTCTTGGCTCTTACTGGTACCCAAAACTCTGCAAATACCTCTTCAGCTCCTGTTTGCGTTTGCCAGTGTTTATTGGTGTCCTGGCTGTTCACTGACCCTCCTGCAATCCGGCGACCATCGAGGGACAGCTTGTAGGTGACTCCTGCCATCTTCTGCAATGCCTGGAGCCCGCAGCTGGACTTCTTCCTCCACCAACTTGCAGGAACTTCACCTCTAGTAGGGTGGGCATTGCCACCTGCACCACCTGGGCACCTCCAAGGGTGCTGAACTCTGTCCCCTTCCTTTTCCACCGGCCTGGCCAATGGGTTGTGACAGCAGCTGGATAATCTAGGGCTTCCATTGGCTTCAGGGAGGGTCCTTTCTCCCCTCTGCACGTGAGTCCTCTGGTATAGGTAATCCTGTCTTCTGGGTATCCTCAGGTGGGGGGCACTCTCTAACCTTCTTCTTGTCTGCTGGTTTCCTCGGGGTCCACTGGGAAGGGTCCTGAATCACACAAACTCCAACCACTACTCCCTGTGTTAGTCGATGGGACATTTGGGTACGTAACTACCTTGCACCTGATCGCTGGGGGCACTTACCATACTTACCTCGGGTGTTTTCATCTACCTTAGCCCCTAGCTAACTACCACACTTACCTTGGTCGGGTTCCCTGTTTCGCATTCCAGTTATTTAGTATATGGTTTGCACCCCCGCCCCCAAGGGGTATTGTACATTTTATGCTACTTCTGTTGGTTATTTTGTGTATATATTGTGTGTAGATATCTCCAAAGGGAGATATACCAAGGCTAGTCTAGTAGTAGTGCTGTAATAAAGAATCCTTTATTCTTGCAACACTTGTGTGGTCCTTTCTTGTTAGTGAGTTATTTTCTGATTACTGTGGTATTGCAAGTGCTTTACATTCCTCCTTGATAAGCTTCAGCTGTTCGCCTCAGCTACCTCAAGAGAGTTTTTGCTATCTGGACACCTATCAACTATCACTAAGGGTTGCCCGAATTCATGGTAGGGTGCCACACCATAGACGTACACCATAAACTGAGCCAGCCTCCTACATTGGTGGTGCAGTGGTGGGACAAGACACATATTGCTTTACCACTTGGTCAGCAGTGACTTTCCACAAGAAAGATCGTTACTAACTATTGGTGACACCCCATACTAGTAACTTCAGGAACTTCTCAACTTTTTCCTGGGTAGGCAGGGGTCTAGCATAGCTCTTTCTTGGGCTTCAACGCCACATTAAAGTAAAAAAGGGAGATATACCAGTGCTAGTCTAGTAGTAGTGCTGTAATAAAGAATCCTTTATTCTTGCAACACTTGTTTGGTCCTTTCTAGTGAGTGAGTTACAGTCTGATTACTGTGGCATTGCATGTGCTTTACATTCCTCCTGGATAAGCTTCAGCTGTTTGCTCTAGCTACACCTAGAGAGTTTTTGCTATCTAGACACCTATTCACTATCATTAAGGGTTGCCTGAACTCAGTATAGGGTGCCACACCATAGGTGTACACCATAAACTGAGCCAGCTTCATACATTGGTGGTGCAGTGGTGGGATAAGACACTTGCGCTAATGACATGCAAGGTAGGCGTTCCCATGCAAAAAATGACTCTAAGGCATGTGTGCCTTATTTATCCTCTGGCGTCAAAATGATGCACAGGAGGAGGCGGGCCTTAAAACATGGCGCCCAGACGGATTTGCGCTGTTTTTTAATGCCTGGATCAGGGCAGACATTAAGGGACCTGTGGGCTCATTTTCATGGTGGGAGACCATGGAAGCAGTCCACAGGTGCCCTTCCCTGTACCCAGGGACACCCCCTGCCACCCTCGCCCACCCCTGGAGGACACCCATGGATGGGGGACCCATCCATGGTGAGTGCAGGTAAGTGTATTTTTTTATTAATTTTTTATTGGCATGGGGGGCCTAACTTGGGCCCCCCTACATGCCACTGTGCCCAATGGCCATGCCCAGGGGACAGAAGTCCCCTGGGCATGGCCATTGGGCAGGGGGGCATGACTCCTGTCTTCGCTAAGACAGGAGTCATTTCCATGGGGGTTGTGCGTCAAAAAATGGCGCAAGTCAGGTTAGAGCCAATTATTTTGACTCTGACCTGACTTGCACCCTTCTTTGGCGCATAACCCCCAGTCTTCCCTTCACCTCCGCTGCCCGGTTAGAGTCATTTATTTTGACGCTAACCAGGCCCAGCACTGGCTAACGTCATTCCTTAAATAAGGCGCCCAGCTGGTGCATTGGAATGGCATTAGCCGGTGGTAAACTTTTTGACGCAAATCTGCCCAAGCGCTGATTTTCATCAAAAAGTATAAATATGGGCCTTGGGCCCATATTTATACTTTTTTTGAGCTGCATTTGCATAATTTTTTGATGCAAAAGCTGCTCTAACTTACAAATTACAATTATATTTTGTAAGTTTGTGCCGCTTTTGTGTCAAAAAAGGATGCAAATGCGGCGCAAAAAAAGTATAAATATGGGCCTTACATTGCTTTACCACTTGGTCAGCAGTGACTTTCCACAAGAAAGATCATTACTAACTATTGGTTACAACATAGACTATTAACTTCAGGAACTTCTAAACTTTTTCCTGGGTAGGCAGTGGTCTAGCATAGCTCTTTCTCCAAGCTTTTTAAATGTTTAAAAACTTGGGGGCATATTTTAAAAAAGTGGGGCTGCACAAAGCGCAGCAACACTTTTCTTGGGCACTTTAGCGCCCCCCTAAAGCCACCACGTGTGCGCTGTATTTAAAATACAGTGCACCATGGCACAGAGTAGGGGGCAATAGCTTTTTTTTTTATACGCTATTGATGTACTCTGCAGGAGTAGTGCCAAAAGTTCGGCGCTACTCCTGCAGAGTACATAGGGGCCCATTGTATTTAATGGCATGCCCCCTTTTAACGCCTGCTCTGAGCAGGCGTTAAAAGTGCAGAAAAAAGGAGATCTCTTAGATTTTCTTGCACCATTTTTTTGGACCCCTAACGGGGCAACACCCCTTTTACATATATTATGCCCTTTGAGAGGGTACGGATAGACATTGTTGATCCCCTTGACCCTCCTACAGCATCTGGGAACAGATTTATTCTGGTGGTGGTGGACCATTCCACCAAGTACCCAGAGGCCATTCCCCTTAGGTCCACCACAGCTCTTGCAGTGGCCAAGGCCCTCCTGGGAATCTTTTCCAGGGTGGACTTTCCTAAGGAGGTTGTATCCGACAGAGGTGCAAAATTCATGTCTGGATACCTCAAAGCAATGTGGAAGGAATGTAGTGTAACCTATAAATTCACCACATCTTATCATCATATTATCTACAGAGAAAGAGGTTAGTTGAGAGATTCAGCAAAATTCTGAAAGGTATGATTATGGGACTCTCAGATAAACTGAGGAGAAGATGGGATATCCTATTACCTTGCCTTTTTGGCTATAGAGAGGTTTCACAGAAGGGAGTGGGTTACAGTCTATTTGAAATTCTGTTTGGAAATCCAGTTAGGAGTCCTCTTGCTCTTGTGAAGGAGGGTTGGGAGCAACCTCTCAAACCCCCTAAACAGGACATAGTTGACTATGTACTAGGCCTCCGCTCTCGCATGGCAGAGTACATGAATAAGGCTTCCAAAAACCTTGAGGCCAGCCAAGAGCTTCAAAAGAAAGCAGTGTCATGACCAAAAGGTTGTACTGACTGTTTACCAGCCAGGATAGAAAGTTTGGGTCTTACATCCTGGGGCCCCAAGAGCACTCCAAGACAAGTGGAGTGATCCCCACACAATGGTAGAGCAGAAAGGTGAAGTCACCTATTTGGTTGACCTGGGCCCACCAAGAAGCCCCCACAGGGTGCTTCATGTGAACTGCCTTAAACCTTATTATGACAAGGCTGACATGAGCATGCTCATGGCCACCAATGAAGGGCAGTAACCAGAGAGTGACCCTCTCCCTCACCTTCTCTTGCGCAACCCTGTTGATGGTTCAGTGGATGGGGTAGTCTTTGCAGATTGCCTCTCTCAACAACAACAAGCTTACTGCAGACACGTTTTCAGTCAGTATTATGAACTCTTCTCCCTGACCCCTAGTCAGACCACTTGGTGTGCCCATAATGTGGACACAGGTGATAGTCTGCCTATGAAGAGTAAAATCTACAGGCAGCCTGACAATGTCAGGGATTGCAACAGGGCAGAAGTACAAAAGATGCTGGATTTGGAGGTGATTGAGCCTTAAGATAGCCCTTGGGCTACCCTAGTAGTCTTTGTGCCAAAGCCCCACTGCCAGGGTTTAAAGAGAGACATGAGATTTTATGTAGACTACAGAGGCATCAATGCAGTCACTAAGACTGATGTCCATCCAATTCCTAGGGCAAGTGAGCTGATTAATACTCTGTCTTCAGCCAAGTGGGCATTATCACTTCACAGTGATGCCCTTTGGTCTGAAAAATGCACCTGCCACATTGCAGAGGTTGGGGAATCATGTTCTGGCAGCCCTGGAAGACTTTAGTGCAACATATCTAGATGATATTGTTGTTTTTAGCTCCACCTGGCCGGATCACATGGTCCACCTCAGAAGTGTACTTGAGGCCTTGAAAAAGGCAGGCCTCACTATCAAGGCTACAAAATTCCAGATAGGGCAGAGTAAAGTTATTTACTTGGGCCATCTGGTAGGTGGAGATCAAGTTCAACCCCTACAAAGCAAAATCCAAACCACGATGGGTTGGGTTGCTCCAACTACCCAGACCCAGGTCAGAGCTTTTCTGGGGCCTGACTGGGTACTACAGGAGACTTGTAAAAGGGTATGGCTCATTGTGACCGCCTTCAATGATCTCACTTCTAAAAAGATGCCTAAAAAGGTACAGTGCACAGTTAGCTGTCAAGAGGCCTTTGATACCCTGAAAAAGGCCTTGTGCCCAGCTCCAATTCTCAAAAGCACAGACTATCCCAAACAATTAATTGTCCAGAATGATGCTTCTGAAATAGGAATCAGAGCAGTGCTATCACAACTAAATGAAGAGGGTCAGGATCAACTTGTGGCTTTTCTCAGCAGAAGGTTGACCCCCAGAGAAAGGCCATTGATAGGGAGGCCTTTGCTGTGACTGGGCCTTGAAGAATTTGAGGCCATACCTCTTTTGCACTCACTTCATTGTTCAAACAGACCACAAGCCCCTTCTCTGGCATAAACAGATGGAAGGTGAGAACCCCAATGTAGGAAGTTGGCTCTGTATGTACTATTTCAAAGTAAGAAATTGCATGCACAGAGTCCAAGGGTTCCCCTTAGAGGTAAGATAGTGGCAAAAAGAGATAATTCTAATGCTCTATTTAGTGGTAGTGTGGTCGAGCAGTAGGCTTATCAGAGGGTAGTGTTAAGCATTTGTTGTACACACACAGGCAATAAATGAGGAACACACACTCAAAGACAATTCCAGGCCAATAGGTTTTTATATAGAAAAATATATTTTCTTAGTTTATTTTAAGAACCACAGGTTCAAGATTTACAAACAATACTTTAAATGAAAGGTATTTCACTTAGGAACTTTAGGAACTTTGAATTAGCAAAATATCATATACAGTCTTCACACAAATGGCAATAAGCTATTTTAAAACTAGACACACTGCAATTTTCAACAGTTCCTGGGGGAGGTAAGTGTTTGTTAGATTTGCAGGTAAGTAAACCACCTACAGGGTTCAAAGTTGGGTCCAAGGTAGCCCACCGTTGGGGGTTCAGGGCAACCCCAAAGTTACCACACCAGCAGCTCAGGGCCGGTGAGGTGCAGAGGTCAAAGTGGTGCCCAAAACGCACAGGCTTCAATGGAGAAGGGGGTGCCCCGGTTCCAGTGTGCCAGCAGGTAAGTACCTGCGTCTTCGGAGAGCAGACCAGGGGGGTTTTGTAGGGCACCAGGGGGGACACCACTCAGCACAAAAAGTACACCCTCAGCGGCACGGGGCGGCCGGGTGCAGTGTGCAAACAGGCATCGGGTTTTCAATGGAGTTCAATGGGAGACCAAGTGGTCTCTTCAGCGATGCAGGCAGGCAAGGGGGGGCTCCTCGGGGTAGCCACCACCTGGGCAAGGGAGAGGGCCACCTGGGGGTCGCTCCTGCACTGGAGGTCGGATCCTTCAGGTCCTGGGGGCTGCGGGTGCAGTGTCTTTACCAGGCGTCGGGTCTTTGAAGCAAGCAGTCGCGGTCAGGGAGAGCCTCGGGATTCCCTCTGCAGGCGTCGCTGTGGGGGCTCAGGGGGGTCAACTCTGGCTACTCACGATCTCGCAGTCGCCGGGGAGTCCTCCCTGTAGTGTTGGTTCTCCACAAGTCGAGCCGGGGGCGTCGGGTGCAGAGTGCAAAGTCTCACGCTTCTGGCGGGAAATGTGTGTTCTTTCTAAGTTGCTTCTTTGTTGCAAAGTTGCAGTCTTTGTGGAGCAGAGCCGCTGTCCTCTGGAGTTCTTGGTCCTTTTAGATGCAGGGTAGTCCTCTGAGGCTTCAGAGGTCACTGGACCCTGTGGAACGCGTCGCTGGAGCAGTTCTTTAGAAGTGGCGAGACAGGCCGGTAGAGCTGGGGCCAAAGCAGTTGGTGTCTCCATCTTCTCTGCAGGTTTTTCGGCTCAGCATTCCTTCATCGTCTTAGGTTGCAGGAATCTATATTGCTGGGTTCTGGGAGCCCCTAAATACTCGATTTAGGGGTGTGTTTAGGTCTGGGGGGTTAGTAGCCAATGGCTACTAGCCCTGAGGGTGGCTACACCCTCTTTGTGCCTCCTCCCTGAGGGGAGGGGGACACATCCCTAATCCTATTGGGGGAATCCTCCATCTGCAAGATGGAGGATTTCTAAAAGTCAGAGTCACCTCAGCTCAGGACACCTTAGGGGCTATCCTGACTGGCCAGTGACTCCTCCTTGTTTTTCTCATTATCTCCTCCGGCCTTGCCGCCAAAAGTGGGGCCGTGGCCGGAGGGGGTGGGCAACTCCACTAGCTGGAGTGCCCTGGGTGCTGTAACAAAGGGGTGAGCCTTTGAGGCTCACCGCCAGGTGTTACGGTTCCTGCAGGGGGAGGTGAGAAGCACCTCCACCCAGGACAGGCTTTGTTACTAGCCACAGAGTGACAAAGACACTCTCCCCATGTGGCCAGCAACATGTCTGGTGTGTGGCAGGCTGCTAAAACTAGTCAGCCCACACTGGTAGTCGGTATGGTTTCAGGGGGCATCTCTAAGATGCCCTCTGGGGTGTATTTCACAATAAAATGCACACTGGCATCAGTGTGCATTTATTGTGCTGAGAAGTTTGATACCAAACTTTACAGTTTTCAGTGTAGCCATTATGGTGCTGTGGAGTTCGTGCATGACAGACTCCCAGACCATATACTCTTATGGCTACCCTGCACTTACAATGTCTAAGGTTTTGATTAGACACTGTAGGGGCACAGTGCTCATGCACTTATGCCCTCACCTATGGTATAGTGCACCCTGCCTTAGGGCTGTAACTCCTGCTAGAGGGGTGACTTATCTATACCTATAGGCAGTGTGAGGTTGGCATGGCACCCTGAGGGGAGTGCCATGTCGATTTAGTCATTTCATCCCCACCAGCACACACAAGCTGGCAAGCAGTGTGTCTGTGCTGAGTGAGGGGTCCCATGGGTGGCATAAGACACGCTGCAGCCCTTAGAGATCTTCCCTGGCATCAGGACCCTTGGTACCAGGGGTACCAGTTACAAGGGACTTACCTGGATGCCAGGGTGTGCCAATAGTGGAAACAAAAGTACAGGTTAGGGAAAGAACACTGGTGCTGGGGCCTGGTTATCAGGCCTCAGCACACTTTCAAATCATAACTTGGCATCAGCAAAGGCAAAAAGTCAGGGGGTAACCATGCCAAGGGGCATTTCCTTACACAACCCCATCCCCCCCCCCCCCCCCAAACGAAAGAGGATGAGACTAACCTTTCCCAAGAGAGTCTTCATTTTCTAAGTGGAAGAACCTGGAAAGGCCATCTGCATTGGCATGGGCGGTCCCAGGTCTGTGTTCCACTATAAAGTCCATTCCCTGTAGGGAGATGGACCACCTCAACAGTTTTGGATTTTCACCTTTCATTTGCATTAGCCATCTGAGAGGTCTGTGGTCAGTCTGAACTACAAAGTGAGTACCAAAGAGGTATGGCCTCAGCTTCTTCAGGGACCAAACCACAGCAAAGGCCTCCTTCTCAATGGCACTCCAACGCTGCTCCCTGGGGAGTAACCTCCTGCTAATTAAAGCAACAGGCTGGTCAAGGCCATCATCATTTGTTTGGGACAAAACTGCCCCTATCCCATGTTCAGAGGCATCAGTCTGCACAATGAACTGCTTGGAGTAATCTGGAGCTTTGACTACTGGTGCTGTGCACATTGCTTGTTTCAGGGTGTCAAAGGCCTGTTGGCATTCTACAGTCCAGTTTACCTTCTTGGGCATTTTCTTGGAGGTAAGTTCTGTGAGGGGGGTCACTATTGATCCATATCCCTTCACAAACCTCCTGTAGTACCCAGTCAAGCCAAGGAATGCCCTGACTTGAGTCTGGGTTTTTGGAGCTGCCCAGTCCAGAATAGTCTGGATCTTGGGCTGGAGTGGCTGAACTTGGCCTCCACCTACAAGGTGTCCCAAGTAAACCACATTTACCTGCCCTATCTGGCATTTGAATGCCTTGATAGAGAGGCCTGCTGCTTGCAGAGCCTTCAAAACCTTCTTCAGGTGGACCAGGTGATCCTGCCAGCTGGAGCTAAAGACAGCAATATCGTCAAGATAAGCTGCACTAAAGGACTCCAAGCCAGCAAGGACTTGATTCACCAACCTTTGGAAGGTGGCAGGGGCATTCTTTAAACCAAAGGGCATAACAGTAAACTGATAATGCCCATCAGGTGTGGAGAATGCTGTCTTTTCTTTTGCTCCTGGTGCCATTTTGATTTGCCAGTACCCTGCTGTCAAGTCAAAGGTACTTAAGTATTTGGCAGCACCTAGTTTGTCTATCAATTCATCTGCCCTTGGAATGGGATGGGCATCTGTCTTGGTGACAGAATTAAGTCCTCTGTAGTCCACACAAAACCTCATCTCTCTCTTTCCATCTTTGGTGTGAGGTTTGGGGACTAAGACCACTGGGCTAGCCCAGGGGCTGTCAGAGTGCTCAATGACTCCCAATTCCAGCATCTTGTGGACTTCCACCTTGATGCTTTCCTTAACTTGGTCAGACTGTCTGAAAATGTTGTTTTTGACAGGCATGCTGTCTCCTGTGTCCACATCATGGGTACACAGGTGTGTCTGACCAGGGGTTAGGGAAAAGAGCTCAGCAAACTGTTGCTGGACCTTCCTACACTCAGATTGCTGTTGGCCAGAGAGGGTGTCTAAATAGATCACTCCATCTACTGAACCATCTTTAGGGTCTGTGGAGAGGAGATTAGGGAGAGGTTCACTCTCAGCTTCCTGGTCCTCATCTGTTACCATTAACAGATTCACATCTGCCCTGTCATGGAAGAGTTTGAGGCGGTTCACATGGATCACCCTTTTGGGGGTCCTGCTAGTGCCTAGGTCTACCAGGTAGGTGACCTGACTCTTCCTCTCTAGCACTGGGTAAGGGCCACTCCATCGGTCCTGAAGTGCCCTGGGAGCCACAGGCTCCAGAACCCAGACTTTCTGCCCTGGCTGAAACTCAACCATAGCAGCCTTTTGGTCATACCACAACTTCTGGAGTTGTTGGCTGGCCTCAAGGTTTTTACTTGCCTTTTCCATATACTCTGCCATCCTTGAACGTAGGCCTAGTACATAGTCCACTATAACTTGTTTAGGCTCATGAAGAGGTCTCTCCCAGCCTTCTTTTACAAGAGCGAGTTGTCCCCTTACAGGATGGCCAAACAGAAGTTCAAAGGGGGAAAACCCTACTCCCTTCTGAGGCACCTCTCTGTAGGCGAAAAGCAGACATGGCAAGAGGACATCCCATCTCCTTTTGAGTTTTTCAGGGAGCCCCATGATCATGCCTTTCAATGTCTTGTTAAATCTTTCTACAAGACCATTGGTTTGTGGATGGTATGGTGTGGTGAATTTGTAAGTCACCCCACACTCATTCCACATATGCTTCAGGTATGCTGACATGAAGTTGGTACCTCTGTCAGACACCACCTCCTTAGGAAATCCCACTCTGGTAAAAATACCAATGAGTGCTTTGGCTACTGCAGGGGCAGTAGTCGACCTAAGGGGAATTGCTTCAGGGTATCTAGTAGCATGATCCACTACTACTAGTATGTATTGGTTCCCTGAGGCTGTGGGAGGTTCAAGTGGACCCACTATGTCCACACCCACTCTTTCAAAGGGGACCCCCACCACTGGAAGTGGAATGAGGGGGGGCCTTTGGGTGTCCACCTGTCTTACCACCGGCTTGACAGGTGGCACAGGAGACACAAAACTCCTTGACCTTCTGGGACATGTTGGGCCAATAGAAGTGGTTGACTAATCTCTCCCACGTCTTGGTCTGTCCCAAATGCCCAGCAAGAGGAATATCATGAGCTAAGGTCAGAATGAACTCCCTAAACTCCTGAGGCACTACCACTCTCCTAGTAGCACCAGGTTTGGGATCTCTTGCCTCAGTGTAAAGGAGTCCATCTTCCCAATAGACTCTATGGGGGTCATTCCAACCCTGGCGGTCGGTGTTAAAGCGGCGGCCAACCCGCAAACAGGCAGCGGGCAAAAAAATGGAATTCCGACCCTGGCGGGAACCGCCAACACAGCCCGCCACTTTAACACTCCGACCGCCACGGCGGTACAGACAAGCAGCGCGGCGGTCACCGCCAACAGACAGGCGGCAGACAATGTACCGCCCACCCTATCACAACTCACCAATCCGCCACCTTTTCCGGGGCAGGAGCTCTGCCGATAAAAACACGGCGGAAACAGACTACGAACGGGAAAACGCTCACCTCTACACACTCCACGAGAAATCTGGACAGCATGGAACCAGAACTACACATCCTACCAGCTATTGTCTACCTACTCCTCTACCAGGAGCACGAACGCCGGCGCAGAAGACAACGGTGAGTACTGCACCTACGACACACGGGAGGGTGGAGGAGAAAAGATTACGGGCACACACATATGCGACACACCCCCCCCCCCAACTACCTACACACCAATGCAGAGCAACAACTCAGAGTGACACCCCTCAAACCCCCCGGAAGAATGCAAAGACAAAATAATAAGTAATTGTAATACAAATATATTGTAAGGCAAAGTAAATAAGTAAGACGAACATCCCATAACTATATACACATATGTATATTGTCCCGTCAGAATTGGCTTTCTGTCATTGTACGTGGGCCAATGGTCCTCAACACATGGGCAAAGCCCACACATGAGACCCGAATCCATTGGAGAGAACACTGCAGGGGCATCAGATAGGAAAACTACAGACACCTCAGGGGGAAGGGAAGGGGGGCCACCTCAGCCACATGAGTCCACGACACCAGATCCACGAGGGGCCTCCACGGCCAATGTTCAATCCTGGGGAGTGCAAAGCCACAGTCTCTCAAGTCTCTACAGTGGGTGGCTTGCCCACTGTGCCATCCTGGGGAGTGCAAACCCACAGTCTCTCAAGTCTCTACAGTGGGTGGCTTGCCCACTGTGCCATCCTGGGGAGTGCAAAGCCACAGTCTCTCAAGTCTCTACAGTGGGTGGCTTGCCCACTGTGCCATCCTGGGGAGTGCAAAGCCACAGTCTCACAAGTGGATGACAGACTCCAGCGGTACTGGAGGACTCTTGGTGCCCAGAGTGTATCGTGCAGCCCTGTCCGACACTGATCCGGGCCTGCCCCTTCCGCCAATGTGTCAGCGGTGCTTGAGATGAAGGGCCAAGCGGAGCGGTGCAGAGACGGCGGTGCCCAGCGGAGCGGTGCTTGAGATGAAGGGCCCAGCGGAGCAGTGCTTGAGATGAAGGGCCCAGCGGAGCGGTGCTTGAGATGAAGGGCCAAGCGGAGCAGTGCAGAGACGGCGGTGCCCAGCGGAGCGGTGCTTGAGATGAAGGGCCAAGCGGAGCGGTGCAGAGACGGCGGTGCCCAGCGGAGCGGTGCTTGAGATGAAGGGCCAAGCGGAGCAGTGCTTGAGATGAAGGGCCCAGCGGAGCGGTGCTTGAGATGAAGGGCCCAGCGGAGCAGTGCTTGAGATGAAGGGCCAAGCGGAGCGGTGCAGAGACGGCGGTGCCCAGCGGAGCGGTGCTTGAGATGAAGGGCCAAGCGGAGCGGTGCAGAGACGGCGGTGCCCAGCGGAGCGGTGCTTGAGATGAAGGGCCCAGCGGAGCGGTGCTTGAGATGAAGGGCCAAGCGGAGCGGTGCAGAGACGGCGGTGCCCAGCGGAGCGGTGCTTGAGATGAAGGGCCAAGCGGAGTGGTGCTTGAGATGAAGGGCCCAGCGGAGCGGTGCTTGAGATGAAGGGCCCAGCGGAGCGGTGCTTGAGATGAAGGGCCAAGCGGAGCGGTGCAGAGACGGCAGTGCCCAGCGGAGCGGTGCTTGAGATGAAGGGCCAAGCGGAGCGGTGCTTGAGATGAAGGGCCCAGCGGAGCGGTGCTTGAGATGAAGGGCCCAGCGGAGCGGTGCTTGAGATGAAGGGCCAAGCGGAGCGGTGCAGAGACGGAAGGGCCCAGCGGAGCGGTGCAGAGTCGCCGGTGCCCTGTTCAGCGGTGCTTGTCTTGAAGGGCCCTGTTCAGCGGTTCTTGACACGGCGGTGCCCTGTTCAGCGGTGCTGGTCTTGAAGGGCCCTGTTCAGCGGTGCCTGTCTTGAAGGGCCCTGTTCAGCGGTTCTTGACACAGTGGTGCCCTGTTCAGCGGTGCTTGTCTTGAAGGGCCCTGTTCAGCGGTTCTTGAGATGGCGGTGCCCTGTTCAGCGGTGCTTGTCTTGAAGGGCCCTGTTCAGCGGTGCCTGTCTTGAAGGGCCCTGTTCAGCGGTTCTTGACACGGCGGTGCCCTGTTCAGCGGTGCTTGTCTTGAAGGGCCCTGTTCAGCGGTTCTTGACACGGCGGTGCCCTGTTCAGCGGTGCTTGTCTTGAAGGGCCCTGTTCTGCGGTGCTTGTCTTGAAGGGCCCTGTTCAGCGGTTCTTGACATGGCGGTGCCCTGTTCAGCGGTGCTTCACATGTGTCTCCAGGGCACCAGATCCAGCCAATAGATGGTGTTCACTCGCCACCCTACTTCTCGCTTGCTGGGCCCTCCTGTGCTGGTGGCCCGTGCCCGTGGGTGTCCTCCTTCACCCCCGGAATGGGTCTGGTGGGGCCCTCCTGGGCAGCTCGCCTGCTGCCGGACTTGTCGGCCGTGCTGCCCTTGCCATCCTTGCCTGATCCTCTGTGGCCCTTGCCTCCCTTTGGAGATGTGCCAGGTGGCACCCCACTCCCTGACGGTGCCAGGGTGGTGCCTGTGGAGGCTGCCGTCTCTGTTTTCTCGCGCCGGCCCTTGGCTTTTTTTGTTTTTTTCCCAGGGGGTGGGCTGGCTGTCCCTTTGCTGCTGGCCGATGTGGCTACCCTCGAAGGTGGGGGACTCCAATATCCCTGGACTATGGTCCTTGTAGGTCCAGGGGTTGTGGTGGCTGAGGTGCAGATGGGATTTTTACGAGATGGAGGGGGTGGGTCAGGTGATGGAAAGAGGTTAATTTTGGAGAGGAAAAACTTTTTGGGAGCAATTGGAAGGGTAGGTGCAGTGGGTATGGGAGTGGAGGAAGAGGATGTGGTTGGAGGAGAGTCAAGTGTGCTGTCTATGGGTGCAGGTGCTTGTGACGGAGGCTGTCGTGAGGTGGATGGCTGTTGGGTGGGTGGCTGCCTGCGTTTGTGTGGTTTGGAAGAGGGGGTGACAGACACACTGGGAGAGGACACAGGGGACGTGTAAATGGCAGTGGGGGTGGTGACTGCACGTGTGCGGAGTGTTCTGTGGGTGTGCTGGTGATGGTCGTAGTGGCTGATGAAGTGGTGCATGCAAGTGTGAGTTGGGACGTTACAGGGAGGGAGAAGGGAGACGAGGAGGAGGGGGACACAGAGGAGGCAGTGGCTGTTGGCATGTCTGCATGTGGATGTTGCTTGTGTGAATGCTTCTGTGATGTGTGGTGCTTATGTTTGGATGAGCTGACCTTGGGTGTTGAGGTGTGTTCAGGCTGGTCTGTAGGTGTGTCTGGGATAGGCAGAGGAACAGGGGAGTGGGACTGGGTGGAGGGAGTTGGAGGAGGGAGGCAGGAGACAGGGACAATGGCTGCCGTCAGTGCTGAGGCCAGAGCGTTGAACGATCGCTGATGGGCAGCCCTCCAGGTATGCATTGCTCCGATGCACCTCCCTTTCCACCCCCTGGATGGCATTCAAAAGGGTAGACTGCCCAACAATGAGCGTCCGGAGGAGGTCGATGACCTCCTCACTGAGGGCAGCAGGGGTAAATGGGGCAGGGCCTGAGGTGCCTGGGGTGAAGGAGATGCCCACCTTGGTGTGCGAGCGGAGACGGGGCGAACGCTGAGGGGCTGCTGGGAGGGCGGAGCTGGTGCGCTGGGTGGCGGCTGTACCTGTTGTTGCGGTGGGCACAGATGTTGCCGCCACCACAAGGGAGCTCCCTTCCGAGGACATGTCGGTGTCGCTGATGTCTCCACGTGTCCCCGTTGTGGAGCCCCCTTCGCCCTCCGTCTCACTGGTCAAATCAGAGTCCGTTGCATGGCCCTCCGGGGCCATGTGAGATGCAGCTCCCTCGTGCTCCAATGCCACTTCTCCTCCGCCAGATGATGCTAATGCACACATGAACAGGAAGAGCAGACCAAAAAAGGGGGGAGGGAGAATAAAGACATGTTGAGTGCATGCATTGGCAACACAGTTGGCGGAGAGGACAGACACAGAAGCCCCCTGCACTACGCCGCGCACTTGGGGTACACTACTCAATCAGTGGGACATGGCCTACAAGCCTATGGACGACAACTGCACACATAGGTGACACAGGGCCATGGATAGCTGTACTTGGCACCCCACAGAGGTGGGGGGCGGGGGCACAGGGCCATGCCTTACGGAGGGGCCTAGCCTACAGAAATCGCCCTAGCCTAGGGATACCCACAGCCCTCCTCCCCCACCCAGACACCTCCACTGCGCGCATAGTCAGCAGAATGAGAGTGTACTCACCCCTTTGTGTCTGCTGTGATGTCCTCACGCGCCCATCCAAATCTGGGTAGGCCACCGCCAGAATCCGAGACATCAGGGGGGTCAATTGACGCGTGGCACCCCTCCTACGTTGGGAGGCCATCCCCAGCAGAGCCTCCGCGGTCTTTCTGCTCCCGCGGCGGATGTCCTCCCACCTCTTGCGGCAGTGGGTGCCCCGTCTGTTGTGGACCCCCAGGGCCACGCCAAATGTCGACTTTCTGATGGGTGCTGACCTATGTGACACGTACAGGGAGAGAAAATACAATATCAGAATTTTCGGCATGCTCGATGTGAGTGTCCCCCCATCCCCACACTTGCCGTGTGGCACATGCTCTCATCTGTCGTTTGATGCATGCCTCATACGCTCCCCTCCGCACCATCGTTCATTCACCCCACTCAACCCAGGCCTTGCCCACAAAGCATGGTCCCAGTGTACTTACCTGTTGGTCTGGAGGACCGTAGAGTAGCGCATACTGGGGGAGGACCCCATCAACAAGTTTCTCCAATTCCTCAGATGCGAAGGCAAGGGCCCTTTCCCCAGTCGCAGCAGCCATTGTCTCTTCCAGACCGAGGTCACAGCAGCACTTGCAGTATAGGTCCTCTCCTGTGGATGATCAGGTCTCGAGTGATTAAGCAGAGAGAAAATGGCGGTCACGCCCGCGGCGGTGCGTACCTCAACCGCCGGCGCACATCGTCATTGGCTCCTGAGACCCATAGGGTTCAATGTTAACCAATGCTGCTTTGCACCTCGGTCTTCGACCGCCTACCGCCACGGTGTGCCATGCCAGCGCATTGACCTCACATCCCATTGTCACACTTCACAGGTCAGGCAGCCGCCATTTCAAGGGCCCACATGGCTTAATTTCTACTGCGTCACACAGGCCTAGGCGTTGCATTGCCACTCATACAAGCCATTCAATGCATAGCGAATCGTGTTCTGTGCAAGCTGTGGTTACGTACCTGTGGGTTGCTTGACTCTGTGCTCCATGTTGTCCTTCCTAGGCACCGTCCGCTGGGACTTGCGAGGAGATGGAGGAATGTTCCCGTGTACAGACCGCTGGTGGACCTGTCGACAATGGAAGAAAGACATGTCATACTGACATACAGACTTGACCGAGCCACTATACAGGAACTGTGTGCCCAGCTAGAGCCAGACCTGATGTCCCCCATTCGCCAACCCACAGGGATTCCCCCTCTGGTGCAGGTGCTGTCAGTACTCCATTTTTTGGCAAGTGGATCATTCCAAACAACAGTGGCCATATCATCAGGGATGTCTCAGCCTATGTTTTCTAAGGTTTTGTCCAGAGTGTTGTCTGCCCTGATGAAATACATGCGGAGCTACATTGTTTTCCCTGAGGTGGGCGATTTGGCTACAGTGAAGGGTGATTTCTATGCCCTTGGCCATATCCCCAACATCATTGGTGCCATTGATGGGACCCATGTGGCTTTGGTTCCCCCCAGTAAAAGTGAGCAGGTGTACAGGAACTGAAAAAGTTATCATTCGATGAATGTCCAGGTGGTCTGTTTGGCTGACCAGTACATCTCCCATGTAAATGCCAAGTTCCCTGGGTCAGTGCATGACGCGTACATCATGCGAAATAGCAGCATCCCTTATGTGATGGAACAGCTACAGAGATACCGTGTGTGGCTAATTGGTGACTCTGGTTACCCCAACCTGTCGTGGCTACTGACCCCAGTGAGGAATCCCCGGACCAGGGCAGAGGAACGGTACAATGAGGCCCATGGGCGGACTAGGAGGGTGATCGAGCGGACCTTCGGCCTCCTGAAGGCCAGGTTTAGGTGCCTACATATGACAGGTGGATCCCTAATGTACTCACCAAAGAAGGTGTGCCATATCATCGTGGCCTGCTGTATGCTTCACAACCTGGCTTTGCGACGCCAGGTGCCTTTCCTGCAGGAGGATGGTCCAGATGGTGGTGTTGTAGCAGCTGTGGAGCCTGTGGAGAGTGAAGAGGAGGAAGACGACGGGGACAACACAGACAACAGGGACACAGTGATACAACAGTATTTTCAGTAGCACACAGGTACGAATCAACCCCGCCATTTTACATTTACTTAAAGTCTCCTGCCTCTCTACTGTCTGTGTTTCCCCCCAGTTCCTGTTAACTGAGTTGTGACTTTCCTTCCGTTTTCAGAGCTGTGGGCCCCACTGCGTGACCTCTGCTTTGTTTGCCCATGGACTCCAGCTGTGTGACAGTGGTATGTTGTCATCACAATGTAACTGAACATTTTGGCACTGTTATGTCTAATACATTTGTTCAAAATACAAGCAGACTCCAGATTTTTTAAGTGCAATAAGTGATTTTATTAAAGTGCTAAATTTAGGGACATGATTGAAAAACGGTGATGGGTGATGGTGGAGTAATGTCCATGGCAGAGTCCAGTTTTCAGTCTCACAGGTGCATTGTCCATAGGCCTGTGGAAGGATGGAGCAGGGGCAGTTTAAGTTTGGACAGGGTGACAATGTGGGACAGTGGGATGACATCACGGGGTATCCTTTGCTGGCGGGGGTCTTGGCATCCTACTCTGTCTTCTTCTGAGATCTCAGGTACCGCTTGCGGGGTGGTTCTTCTTCTGCAGGAGGTGGGGTTCTGGTGGCCTGTCGTTGTGTGGGGGCCTCCTGTCCACTAGCGCCGGCGGAGGTGGTAGCCTGGTCTTGGTCCATGCTAGTGACAGGGGCCCTTTGTGGTGCCACATGGTCCCCCAATGTGGTGACGATCTGGTTAAGAGCCACGACGATGGTCCCCATTGCGGAACTAATGTTTCTCAGTTCCTCTCTGAACCCCATGTACTGTTCCTCCTGCAGTACCTGGATCTCCTGGAACCTGGCCAGTACCGTAGCCATCGTCTCCTGGGAGCGGTGGTATGCTCCCATGATGGAGGAGAGGGCCTCTTGGAGAGTCGGTTCCCTGGGCCTGTCCCCCCCCTGTCGCACAGCAGCCCTCCCAGTTCCCCTGTTTCCCTGGGCCTCTGTCCCCTGGACCGTGTGTCCACTACCACTGCCCCCAGGTCCCTGTTGTTGTTGGGGTGGTGGGTCAACCTGGGTGCCCTGTAGTGGTGAACACACCGCTGATTGACGTGTCCTGGAGACAGAGGCATGGGCCCGCTGGGTGGGAGCTGTGCTGGTGTTCCCAGAAGGGGTTAGGTCTGCTGTAGCCTGTGGCTGTCTGTGGGGAACCGACTGTCCCGAGGTCCCCGATGGGCCGGGCTGGTCATCTGGGTCCAGGGAGACAGAGCTGCTGTCATCACTGGGGGCCTCTTCTGGGGGTGGGATGGACATCTCTGGACCCTCCTGGGCGGTGTGGTGGCGTTCGGGTCCTGCAGGGGTATAAGAGTATGGTTATTGCTTCTGTGTGCCATTTCGTGTAATGGGTGGGTGGCCGTGTACCCCAGTGCTGGCATTCCCTTGTGGGGGCTTTTGTGACGGTGGCTTGTGGGGGAGATGGGTATGTGCAGTGGGCATGCTTTGGTGATGGGTGTCCATGCTTTGGGGACGCATGCAGGGCTAGGTTTTGGGATGGGTGGGTTGTGATGGTGAGCCATTTGCAAGGAGTTGGTGTGATGGGGTGAGGGTGGGGGTATGATTTGGCATGCAGGTGGGGTGGGGGGAATGAAGTAGTGAAGATTTGACTTACCAGAGTCCATTCCTCTGCCTACTCCTGGAAGGCCCTCAGGATGCAGGATGTGCAAGACTTCCTCCTCCCATGCTGTGAATTCTGGGGGAGTAGGTGGGGGTCCGCCGCCAGTCTTCTGCACCGCAATGTTGTTCCTTGATACCATGGAACGCACCTTCCCCCGTAGGTCGTTCCACCGCTTCCTGATGTCGTCCCGATTTCGTGGATGCTGTCCCACAGCGTTGACCCTGTCCACTATTCTTTGCCATAGCTCCATCTTCCTGGCAATGGTGGTGTGCTGCACCTGTGTCCCGAAGAGCTGGGGCTCTACCCGAACTATTTCCTCCACCATGACCCTGAGTTCTGCATCAGAGAACCTGGGGTGTCTTTGGGGTGCCATGGGGTGGTGTGGATGAGGTGAGGGGTGGTGTATGTGTTGTAGAGTGTGGTGAGTGTGGTGGTGTATGGTGTTTTGTGCGTGGATATTGTGTGGGTGATGTTGTGATTTGCCTCTGTGTGATGGTCTACTCTATTCTGTGCTGTCTCTCTCTGTCCTTCAGTCGCAATTGTGGTCATAAGGGTTTGTGGGTGATGTGGGTGTGTGTTTTATATTGTATTGGGTGTGTGGGAGTGGTGTGTGTATGTGTCTCAGGTGTGTGTATTTTGAATTGTCCAATGTGGATGTGTTTTGTAAAGGTGTGTGTATTTTGACCACGGCGGTGTGTACCGCCAATGGAATACCGTGGTTGAAAGACTGCTGCGGGATTTGTGGGTCGGAATGGCATGGGCGTATTTCTGTTGGCGTGACGGTGGAGGTTTGGTCATCGCCAGTTTTTCGCTGCCCGTTGGTGTGGCGGAATTTTGTTGATGTCGGGTTTTTTGCGGTTTGCCAGTTGCGGGTCAGAATGACCGTGGCGGTTTACCGCGACCGCGGCGGTGTTATGGCGGTCTTCTGACCGGCGGTAAGCGCCTTTTACCGCCGAGGTCAGAATGACCCCCTATGTGTTCCTGTTATTTTTCCTTTGGACTCTTCAGGAGCTTGCTGCCTAAGGCCTTCAAGAGAGGGACAGGTTTTTTGCCCCTTACACAACTGCTCCCTTGAGGGTCCCCCTGGGCTTAGGAGCTCAACCTGATAAGGTTCTAACTCCATGGGCTCAGTTCCGTCAGAGGGCAGAACTTCTTCCTGGGAAGAGAGGTTCTCTTTTTCTTGTTGTGTTGAAACTGGTTCCCCAGTTTTCTTTCCTTTTCTCTTGGAGGGTTGGGCCCTTTTTCCAGGCTCCAACACCACTTTTTCACCCTGAGCCTTGCACTGTGCCCTTGTCTTGACACACACCAGTTCAGGAATACCCAGCATGGCTGCATGGGTTTTGAGTTCTACCTCAGTTGCAAAGTTGCAGTCTTTGTGGAGCAGAGCCGCTGTCCTCAGGAGTTCTTGGTCCTTTTAGATGCAGGGTAGTCCTCTGAGGCTTCAGAGGTCGCTGGACCCTGTGGAACGCGTCGCTGGAGCAGTTCTTTAGAAGTGGGGAGACAGGCCGGTAGAGCTGGGGCCAAAGCAGTTGGGGCGTCATTACAACCCTGGCGGACGGTGTTAAATGTGCGGTAATACCGCAAACAGGCCGGCGGACAAAAAAAAGGAATCATGACCGTGGCGGAAACCGCCAACATAGACAGCCACTTTAACACTCCAACCGCCACGGCGGTACAGACAAGCAGTGCGGCGGTCACCGCCAACAGACAGGCAGAAGACAATGTACCGCCCATAGTATCACAACCCGCCAATCCGCCACCTTTTCCGGGGCGGATTCACCGTGGATAAAAACACGGCGGAAACAGCTTTTGCAATGGGAAAACGCTCACCTTCTACACATCCCACGAGGAAGGAGGACACCATGGAGCCGGAATTACAAATCCTCCCTGCCCTTGTCTTCCTGCTCATTTATGAACACCAGCAACGGCGGCGGCAAAGACAACGGTGAGTACTGCACCTACTACATAGGGGAGGGGGCAGGCAAAAGTCAGGGGGACACACACGCAAAACCCCCACCCACACCCCCACCCTTGCATATTATAACACACACAGCTATGCATGTCAAAACATCACAGTAACAACCCACAACCCCCCCGGAAGAATGCAAAGACCAAAGGAAATTAATCGAAAAATTGTAATGTATCAAAATACAGTTACCAAATATATACAGATATATATATACACATTCAAAAGTATATACATTACGAGAAGCAGTGCAGGTATGCACATATCAATGTCCGTGCACCACTGGTCCAAAAATGCATGGGCGAGGCCCACAATAGATACCTGTCCACAAACGGAGAGAACACTGCTGGGGCATCAGATAGAAATACAACAGGCACCTCAGGGGGAAGGGAAGGGGGGGGCACCTCAGCCGGATTACAGCACCACGCCAGATCCACGACGGGGCTCCATGCCCATTGATGTATCCTGGGGAGTGCAAAGCCACAGTCTCTCAAGTCTCTACAGTGGTTGGTTTGCCCACTGAACAATCCTGGGGAGTGCAAAGCCACAGTCTCTCAAGTCTCTACAGTGGTTGGTTTGCCCACTGAACAATCCTGGGGAGTGCCAAGCCACAGTCTCTCAAGTCTCTACAGTGGTTGGTTTGCCCACTGAACAATCCTGGGGAGTGCAAAGCCACAGTCTCTCAAGTCTCTACAGTAGTTGGTTTGCCCACTGAACAATCCTGGGGAGTGCAAAGCCACACTCTCTCAAGTGGATAACAGTCTCCAACGGTTCTGGAGGGGTAATGGTGCCCACACTGCATTTAGCTCCCCGTGACGGTTCCTGTACCATCACAGTCCCAGTTGTACATGGGATAACGATGCTTGATGTGGCGGTGTTTCCTTGTTCAGCGGTGCTTTGCCATGGCGGTCTCTGATCTGTTCATTGGTTCTCTGCCCTGTTTAGTGGTGCTGTGCCCTGTTCAGCGGTCTTCACCATGGCGGTGATTCCCTTGTTCAGCGGGGCTTTGCCATGGCGGTCTCTGATCTGTTCATTGGTTCTCTGCCCTGTTTAGCGGTGCTGTGCCCTGTTCAGCGGTCTTCACCATGGCGGTGATTCCCTTGTTCAGCAGGGCTTTGCCATGGCGGTCTCTGATCTGTTTAGCGGTTCTCTGCCCTGTTCAGCGGTGCTGTACCCTGTTCAGCGGTCTTCACCATGGCGGTGATTCCCTTGTTCAGTGGTGCTTTGCCATGGCGGTCTCTGACCTGTGCATTGGTGTGTGGCATGACGGTCCCTCATTTTCCAGCGGGGCTGTGGCAGCCGGGGCCCTCCTGGGCACTGACTCCGGTGGTGGTCTCCTGACCAGTGACGATACTCGTGCCCTCCTGGGCACTGACTCTGGCAGTGGTCTCCTGACCAGTGACGATACTCGTGCCCTCCTGGGCAATGACTCTGGCGGTGGTCTCCTGTGACGATACTCGTGCCCTCCTGGGCAATGACTCTGGCGGTGGTCTCCTGACCAGTGACAATACTCGTGCCCTCCTGGGCAATGACTCTGGCGGTGGTCTGCTGACCAGTGACGACGGTGCTGGCGGTGGCGTCCCGGCCGCCGGGGAGGATGGCGCCCTTCTCCGCTGTGCTGCTCTCACCAGACTATGCAGACTTGAAGAACCAGAACCTAATGGGCCTGGCGGCGCAGGGTACGCCTGAAATCTCCTTGGATTCACCTGCCTCAACTAACAGAGACACGGGACACTCTGTCAGGCGTAAAAGATCAGATTTTATTAGCTGCAGCTAGTACAGTTGTCCAAGAAGTACACAAGGTATGTTCTCAGGAGACTGCCACTTTACTTTGTGGCGCACAATCTTATATACCGTATAAAAACCATTTATTAACTACATACACTCCCAGAACACATAGAAAGGAGCCAGTAAGAATAATGTAAAGATAGAACAGAGCCAATAGAAATGTCGGAAAACAAGACAGAACAAAGTATCAAGTGACTTAAGGTTGCCTTCCCTCCAGCTGTGTTTGTCACCCCTCCCTTGAACTAATTCATTAACCGATCCACAACGAAGTTGCATGTGGTGTGATAAGTTTGTGTGCGTTTGGAAGACAGTTGTGAAATGAGAGAATACTAGCAAAGGACAGCGAAGGCCAGACGATAAGATAAGATCGGCGGAGAATAGTGTGAGCCTACAGATAGTTGAAACAAGGATTAGAAAACCAGACAGGGATTAGTGTACTCGGTCAGACCTTAATACCAGCCTTGTAAAGATAGAGGCAGAAGGCTGTTTTGAACACCATGTTGCAGAATAAGCAGAAAAGGCAGAATGGACTTCGTTCGCTGTGCTGCCTGAGTGAAGGCAACATAAAATGGCGGCGGGCCACAAAATGGCGGGTCGATACGATCGTATTAAAAATCGAATTTCCTCAGACCCTCCTTTTGCCAGAACTCAGGCAAGATACACAAACTCATGTTAATCTGAGTCGATGTTTATGGCCATGAGGTCATCAAGCTGTTGCTGTACCATCATTTTGATATTCTCTGCTCTTTGTGACTTGGGTTTGGGAATACATGCAGTAGCACATAGGTTGCAGATGGCAGGACCGCAGTGCATACAAAGACAACAAGAGAATATAAAAGCTAACATTACTCCAAAGAATGTCAATACCTTCCAACCCCATTTGGACAGTAATCCCCAAAACCACTCTGAAAAGGACCAATCTCCTTCGTCCTGATGAATCGATTCGGAGATTATGTGTAACTTAGAGATAGCTTGGTATACTGTCGGAGCGTCATTAGGTATGAAAATACAGCAACTTGATCCGATCAATTTGCATACTCCACCACGGTCCGCAAGAACAAAGTCTAAGGCAACACGGTTCTGCAAGGTCATAAGACGATCAGCCTGTAGTTCAGCTGTAATGTTACTTAAAGCTCCTACAGTGATGTCTATGGTGGTTTCTACGACACGAACCAATTGCCTTATATTTCTGCTGTTGGCCATTGGACCCCAGAAGGGAAGAAATCCTTTGAGGAAATCTCCTCCCTCTTGTCCTGCTGTGTCTTTCAAATCCACAATCCCTCTGCCATATCTATTTTTATGATGGTTCGCAGGAGCGGTGTATGTAGGGGGAAGAAGAAAGGCTATATAACAAGTACCAGAGAAATCAGCTGGCAACCATGTATAAGCCCTATCGTGGCAAACGAAGTATGTACCTTGAGATGGTACTAACGGCAGTGGATTCAGGGCTGAATAAACATATGTATGGGAACATAAACTTTCTCTTTGTCCGGTGTTTGGAGTTCTACCATTTATTTGCAGACAGAAATTTCCTTGTTGGGGTATGACCCGTATCGGAGGAGATTTTCCTTGCTCAATCTTATCATTGAGGCTGGAAATGTAATTAGTTATGTTCCAATTAGTATATGCTTTTCTTTCATCTATGGAAGCTTCACTTTTTTCCATGATTTTAACCATAGCTACCATTCCTTTTATCAATAAACTATGACTGAAATCTGAACCAACACTATGTGAACTGACAGGTTGTTTAATTTTACTTTGATATGCATTATTGAAAATGACAAAATAAGCCCAAGTGGAACCTTCATAGGAGAATGGAAGAACTAAATATGGCATTCCTTTTTCTACCGTATGTGGTATGAGTCCACACACCCAACAGTCAGTTGTATTGATCACTAACTGATGTTGATGTAACAACTGGACGAAGGAATTGTTAAAGTATTCAGTTCTTCTGATGAGTTCATGCTGGGGAAGAGTGTGAAATAGGTGCGGAGAGATAGTAGAAGAAGATGTAGAGGTAGGAGAAGAGACAACTTTTTGCTGCAGAGTAATAATGATCCAGTTTACAGATGCCAAAAGAATACACGACAATATAATGACGCATAGAGCAATACTACAACGACTACATATTTCTTTACAATTATTCTTTACATTTTTACTTTCTCTTTTATCTAATGTAGCCTCCATCTTTCTAAGTGGATGCTCACGGCAATCTTCCTCAATCACTGTAGTCACGATTATCTACCGTCCTATGACACTGTGAGGTCCTGCAGGCCTATTGCCACTTACTCAGGTCGTAACTAAGACTCCTACCGTGACCCTGCAACCGGGATAGAGTACTACATAGGAGAGAAATTTACAAGTTCTTTGGTCTTGGTCTCAAATTATAGCGTTCCTGTCCAGAGGCAGTCTGGTTTTGAAACAATGTTCCTGGATTTGTCGTGTTCAAGCGACGATGCGATGGTATTGCTTCTTGAAGGATGTCGTCGTCCTCTTTCTCAGAAAGTGTTCCAATTAGACGCGCATCACTGAATGGTACAAATTGCGGAACTTTCTCACTTTCAGAGTCACTGATGCCTCTACGGACCCACTGATCGAAAGGCAAGGGCAAAGGCACTTTCTTGCAGTGCACGGCATGCACCCAGTTTTTCTTTCCTTCGACTTTAACTGCTGTTCTTGTGGTCAAAAGAACCAGGCGTGGCTCTCTCCATCTGGGCTCCAAATTTCTCTGTCGTTGGAAATTTTTCGTGCAGACCCAGTCACCTGGTCGGATGGAATGACCTGGGTCTGTGGAAGCCTCTGGTAGAGCACTCTGAACCTGTTGATGAAGAACACGCAATTTAGTTGTAAGGTCATGCAAGTAGTCAATCAACATCGGGTATGGCAAGTCTGAGTATTTCTTAGGGCGAGGAACTCCCCATACATTAGCTGGGCGACCAAATATCACTTCGTAAGGGCTAAGCCCCAAACGAGAGTGTACTGCTGTTCTGGTGGACAGAAGAGCCAATGGTAAAGCATCAGGCCAATTAAGTCCTGTGCTAGCTTGCACCTTAGCAATTTTAAGCTTCAAGGTTCCATTGTAGCATTCTACTAAACCAGCCGACTGTGGGTGATTCGCCGCGTGGAACTTCTGTTTTATGCCAAGACCTGCACAAACTTTTTGCATGACTTGACCCACAAATTCGCTCCCATTGTCACTCCAGACAATGCGCGGCAAACCAAACCTAGGGAAGAATTCTTTCAAAAGTATTTTGGCAGTTGATAAAGCAGTATTGTCCTTCAGAGGGTAGGCTTCTACCCATCTAGAAAAAGCACATACTACCACCAGAACATATTTGAGGTTGTTGCATCGTTCCATGTGAATATAATCGATCTGCAACACCTCAAATGGATATGTTGGAGGAGCAAAATGACCTGCTGGAGTTGGGGTTCCCTTTCCCGGATTGTACATCAAGCAAACAATACAATGTTTTACTACATTATTTGCACACTTTGGGATCCCCTCATTTTGCCACACTGGAGCCAGAAGTTTACATATTCCTTTTGCACTTAGGTGAGCTGGACCATGTGCCATAGTAACTACAGGTAGTACATAAGCATCTGGTAACAGCCAACGTTGATGTTCTGATAATTCAACCCAACATCCCATCTCATCTAACATTCCTGTACTTTCCTTCCACTTTCTCAACTCATTTTCCGTAGCCTCTCCTTGAATTGATTTCACACTCTCTACTGTATCTTCACACATTCCCTTTTCTCTTACGCAGTTTGCGGGACCTGCAACATACATTCGACTTGTGTTGTCTCTGGCTGTCTTTTTCGCTACCTCATCTGCAAATGCATTTCCTCGACCAACATCGTCCACAATCTTTTTGTGTGCACTACACTTCACGATCGCTATCTGAGTAGGCATTGTAAGTGACTCAAGAAGTTCAGTCACTAATTGACTATGTTGTATCTTAGTACCATGGGAAGTAAAGAATCCTCTTTCCTTCCATAAACGCCCAAAGTTAAACGCTACACCAAAAGCGTATTGGCTATCAGTGTACACGTTTACTCTTTTTCCTTTGGATAACATACACGCTCTAGTTAAGGCTATCAATTCAGCTGCCTGAGCTGAATTATGTCTAATGCGTGCTGTCTCCACAATCGTATGCAAAGTAGTAATAGCGTAGGCTGAAACTGTATCTCCATTCGGGAGCTTGAAACAAGAACCATCTACCCATAGTGTTCCATCTGGATTCACTAATGGCGTGTCTTTTAGGTCAATTCTACCCTTAGTCTCTTCTTCAGTACGGAGAAAACAATCATGCTGTTCAGAGACATCTCTCTCTTCTGGAAGAGGCAACAAAGTAGCTGGATTCAGGGTATTACATCGTTTGATGTGTATGTGACTAGCCAAAAGCGTCAGCTCATATCCGGACAACCGAGCACTCGTAAGATGCTGCGTTTTTGTCCTATTTAGTAAAATATCCACTGCATGTGGCACCATAACAATGAGAGTATTATCTAGCACTACTCCAGCAGATTGTCGAATAGAAATTGCTGCTGCCGCTGTCGCCTTAAGACAACTAGGCAATGCTTTAGCTACTGGATCTAACGTAGCTGAGAAATATGCGCATGGTCGCTGTTGATCTCCAAAACGCTGTGTTAAGACTGACAATGCACAACCCTCTCTTTCGTGGACATAGAGCGTAAAGGGCTTACTGTAATCAGGAGTACCCAATACAGGAGCAGAACACAAAGCAATACGCAAATCAGTAAAACTCTTCTGACACTCGTCAGTCCACGGAAGAGGCTGAGGCGTATCTTTTAAAGTTAGCGCCAACAGCGGTTTAGCCAATAAAGAGAAACTCGGAATCCACTGTCTACAATAAGAAGTAATGCCCAAAAAGGCACGTACCTCTCTTTGTGTGGATGGCACTGACATTTGTGCAATTGCCTGAATTCGTTCGGGGGTCAATCGTCGTCCCTCCTTTGACAAGAGATGACCCAAATAAGTCACCTCGCGACAGACATATTGTAATTTAGAAGGAGAAACCTTGTGATTCAGATCAAACAAATGACGCAACAGTGCAACGGTCACGTTTTTGCAAATCTCCTCTGAATCAGCGGCAACTAATAAGTCATCCATGTACTGAATGAGAGCGGCACCGGACGGTAAGGAAAAGGCATCAAGATGACATTTTAGAGCTTGACTGTAAACAGAGGGACTTTCACAATAACCTTGAGGTGCGCGTTTAAACCGGAAGCTTCGGCCTCCGAGGGAAAAACCAAAAATATCTCTACTCTCTTCGGCGATGGGAATACTAAAGAAAGCATTCTTTAACTCAACAACTGAAAACCAAGTCGCTGTAGAAGGTATCATCGTCAACAGAGCAGTGATATCTGGGACTACAGGAAACTGCGGTACGACAATCTTGTTTACCTCCCGAAGATCAATTACAAAACGATAAACAGGAGGCTGAGAAGGATCAGTGCGTTTAAGAACCGGAAGAACAGGACTGTTACATGTATTTCCTCTCGTTTCCTCAACCACACCCTTCTGAATCAAATCATGGACAATTTCCAGAAGTGCTTTCTCACCTTCAGTAGAGATTCTGTATTGCGGAATACGTGGCATTTCAGCATTGGGCTTAAGAGTAACAACATAAGGTGGGATCTCAAGACAACCAACGTCATTCGGACCCGTAGCCCAAAGCGTTTCGGGAAGAGAAAGCAATTCAGGTGGGAATTGATCTTTTGATAAGTACATTGGACTAGTCATTTTCTGTCCTAGAGTGAGGTATACACCAGAAGGTGAACAATATATCGTAGCATGCATTCTTTTTAATAGATCTAAACCCAACAGATTTTCACCACAACCATTCGTCAGAAGAAGCGGAGCTTCTAAATCATAAGGGCCTATTGAAACAGGCAAAGGGCAAGAAACTGGATTGCGAACAGGGGCGCCAGAAAATCCTACAGATACATTCGTTAAGCCAGACAAAGGTGCGCCAGGGAGTTTAGAATGAATGATAGAGCTTCTCATGGCACCAGTATCTAAAAGAAATGGCTCTGAAACACCCATTGTAGTGACATTAACATAAGGTCCATTCTGATCCACTGGAATTGACGTAACCCCCTTACTTTGTCCATGGCTGTCCTATTCAAAATGAAGACTTTCATTCCCTCCTTCAATATACTGATCCTCACTGTAATACTGTGTAGACCTAACATTTTGCTGATCAAAGTAATTTCCGGAATTTGGAGGAACAAAAGAACGCTGCCCTTGGGTTAACACACCTCGACCTCTACCTCTATTTGCTGACTGAAGACCACCACGACCTCGTGAAGCAGATGTTGCTCCATTACGCTGCAACAATGCCGGACAACTGTTCTTAAAATGACCTTCCTCCCTACAATAAGCACATTGATTGGGACCTAGCAAAGGTCTTGGAATGAATGGTTCAGGCTTTTGATACAACCTCTGAAACTGCGGAGGCTGTTGAAACTGAGGCTGAACATAACGAGGAGGATAAGCCTGTTGCAAGAGAACTTTAGTTTTTAATTCTTTCGTCTTTTTCTCTTGTTTTTCCCTTTCTTCTTTGTCTCTATTTTCATAATATTGTGCAGTAGCCAATATCTGGGCGGAAGAAGAAACTGCCCATGAACTCTCGGAGTCTTTTAGCTTGTGTGATAGTTCAGGAAGCAAGTTATATACGAACTTATCCACAAATAATCGCTGTCCCCCTTCTGTAGCCATATCTTGACCACTGTGATCAATGAATGTCTCCTCGAATCGGGTAAAGAAATCGGAAACACTTTCATCTTTCTTTTGTTTACATGCTGCTAGTTTATCCCAATTAACTCTCAAAGCAGGCATCATTGTTTTCATTAATGTAATAATCCTACCAGGGAGTTCCGAGATCAAAGCGTCGGGCTTTGCACCACCTACTTGACCTCTATCTGCAGCAATAATAGCGTTCCAATCGCCGCCTAATTCTTGAGCGTGATCCTCTCTACGAATTTTAGCCCATATTGTCTGTGGAACTACATTTCCCATCAACATGTCAATATCTGCTAGATTCATAGTACATGCATCAACTGTTTGCGACAACTCTTTATAGTAACCAGCAGGATTTTTGCGTGAATCTGGTAGTGACTGTTTAAGTGCTAAAACTTCAGACCTTTTCCAGGGGACATGTATCCATATGCGCTGAAAATGCGCAGGAATAGCTGGATTAGCACCTGCTGCTGCAACTTCTTCCTTCCATATTGGAGAAACCTCTCTCATGGGATAGTTTTTCAGTGCTGTCCTAACTGAAGGATCAGAATCAGGAAAAGTCTGTGAGAACAATAGGGATCTGAAAGAAATAAGTGTTCTGACAGCGTTTTCAACCTTAGGACCCACAATAAGTCCTTTGTCAAAGTCAGCCTGAACATCTAACAGATCCTGTGGGACCGAACCCAAATTCATATCCTCCCATTCTTTAGCGAGAGTATCGCACATAACTTTAAAAACATATCTCTGCGTAGGTGCATTCCATTGCAAAAAGGTGGACATAATATCAGACGTACTATATTGGGGACCCTTTTTGATCCATCTACAAGCAAGTGAGTCCAATTTTTCTCGCTCTTCGGAGTCTGGGAATTGACTACGAGACTGTCTTCGAGAAAAAGCTGGAGACACATTTAAAGCTTCAAAGAAAGGTGATAAGAGACCAGAGACAGTATCTGCAAATCGCTTACGCATAGATGGAGAATTTGACATAAGGATAGGGGACAAGGTATTAGGTGAATTAACTAAAGGAGCATTAGGAATTGCCAAAGGAGCAGAAGGCAAAGGAGTTAAAGGCAAAGCTGGCATAGGCAATACTTGAGGAGGCAATTGTGGAAAAGCTGGAGCAGGCGGAAGCACAACTGGCGGCTGAACAGGCTGTAACATCGGGGGTGCATTAGCACCTTGTACATAGGGCGGAGGCAATTTCAATAAGTGGGACATTAAGGAATCTTCCTCAAAATCTTTTCTCTTATCAAGGGAAGAGATAGGCAACGTCGGATAGCATTTATCTATTGCCATTCGATGCTGTCTGTCTGAAATTTCCATTGCATTATCTATTTCATCATCTTTGAATTGCTGAGCAGCCTGTATAATCGTCATTCCCTGTGTTTTCCTATCTCGTTTCGCTTGTTTAATTTCTCTCTGTTTGGCTTCCTTACGCCAAAGGCGAAAAGAGTCAAACATTGCCGGCCGGGCTTTTCTTTTAAATAACGTTGCTTCTAAATTATCTAGCACATCAGTTTCGAAACTACCATTTTCTGGCCATTTTAAAACACCATATTTCTTTGTATATCGGGTCCATGTCTTATTAAAGGCAATAGGACCAACACCATGTTTAGAATAGAGCTCATATGTGGGAGTTCCAACCGAAGGAATCGGACAGGAGTCCTCAAGCTGGGAGTCCCTATTACAACCAAAGCAACAAAGTTTTCCAAACTTAGTCAGACCAGACATCTCACGATTTTTACTGGCTGTTCACAAACATCAAGGGGGTAAAACTTTCAGTTTACACAGCACAAATGCACTTACCCCTCGGCTTTGGCCACTGCAATGGCCAAATCTAAGAACCTAAGGACAAAACAAAGACCAAAATTTGTGGGCGCGACCCACCAAATACTTAACTAAGGATGTCTTCTTACACCAACAGAGGCCCGTCTATCGTCTCGCTTTACCATACATCATCAAAGAAAGGGCCAAGGCAGGGCGGCAGTCAGGGCAGCAGTCGTCAGTAGCCGTCAGGAAGGAGTAACCGCGCTGAAAAAGACCTTCGGACCACTTCGACATACAGGGGTCGCTTGACGTGGCTCGCGATTCCTCCAGAATTTTCTTGCGGGGTTCCTCACGACCTTCAGGCAGAACCGGTACCGCTGAAGCCGCCCCACGTTGGGCGCCAGTTGAAGAACCAGAACCTAATGGGCCTGGCGGCGCAGGGTACGCCTGAAATCTCCTTGGATTCACCTGCCTCAACTAACAGAGACACGGGACACTCTGTCAGGCGTAAAAGATCAGATTTTATTAGCTGCAGCTAGTACAGTTGTCCAAGAAGTACACAAGGTATGTTCTCAGGAGACTGCCACTTTACTTTGTGGCGCACAATCTTATATACCGTATAAAAACCATTTATTAACTACATACACTCCCAGAACACATAGAAAGGAGCCAGTAAGAATAATGTAAAGATAGAACAGAGCCAATAGAAATGTCGGAAAACAAGACAGAACAAAGTATCAAGTGACTTAAGGTTGCCTTCCCTCCAGCTGTGTTTGTCACCCCTCCCTTGAACTAATTCATTAACCGATCCACAACGAAGTTGCATGTGGTGTGATAAGTTTGTGTGCGTTTGGAAGACAGTTGTGAAATGAGAGAATACTAGCAAAGGACAGCGAAGGCCAGACGATAAGATAAGATCGGCGGAGAATAGTGTGAGCCTACAGATAGTTGAAACAAGGATTAGAAAACCAGACAGGGATTAGTGTACTCGGTCAGACCTTAATACCAGCCTTGTAAAGATAGAGGCAGAAGGCTGTTTTGAACACCATGTTGCAGAATAAGCAGAAAAGGCAGAATGGACTTCGTTCGCTGTGCTGCCTGAGTGAAGGCAACATAAAATGGCGGCGGGCCACAAAATGGCGGGTCGATACGATCGTATTAAAAATCGAATTTCCTCAGACTTCCTCTGGCCCTTCACCACCTTTGGAGGAGTCACAGCTGACTCTGCAATCCCCCTGGGACGCTTGTGAGCAGTTTTGCCGCCCGAAGTCTTCACCCTGTCCCGTCGGCCACTTTCCAACTTGAGATGCTTTACAGGGGGTGGACTGGCAGTGCTTTGGCTCCGTGACACACTGCCTGCCCTGGTGGCCGGTGCACTCCACACACCTGTAACACGCACCACTGGTACTGGAGTCTTTTTGGCTGAGGTGCTACTACGGGACTTATGAATTGGAGGGGTGGGGATGGGGGAAAAGAGGTCAACGTTGCTGAGGGAGAGTTTATGACGAACACTGGGATGGGTAGCTGGAGGGGGTCTGGGAGTGGAGGAAGAGGAGGTGGTTGTAGGAGGTGTCACTTTAGGTGTTTTGGGTGCAGGTGCATGTACTGGAGGCTGTCGTGAGGTGGATGGATGTTGGGTGTGTGGGTGCCCGCATTTGTGTACTTTGGGAGGGGGCGTCACAGACACACTGGGAGAGGACACAGGGGACGTGTAAATGGGAGTGGGGGTGGTGAGTGCAGGTGAGCGGGGTGTGGTGCTGGGTGTTCTGGTGCGAGTCCTAGTGCCTGTAGATGTAGAGCATGCAGGTGAGAGTGTAGACGACACTGGGAGGGAGGAGGGAGACGATGAGGAGGGGGACACAGTGGAGGCAGTGGATGTTGCTGTTTTTTTATGTATCTGATGCTTGTGTGAGTGCCTGTGGGATGTATAGTGCCTATGTTTGCCTGAGCTACTTTTGTGTGTTGAGGTGTGTGCATGCTTGTCTGTTGGTGTGCTTGGGATAGGCTGGGGTACAGGGGATTGGGTCTGGGTGGAGGAAGTTGGAGGGGGGAGGCTAGACACAGGGACAATGGCTGCCATCAGTGCTGAGGCCAAAGATTGCAGCGTTCGATGAAGGGCAGCCTGACCAGAATGAAAGCCCTCCAGGAATGCATTACCGTGTTTCAACTCCCTTTCTACACCCTGGATGGCATTCACAATGGTAGACTGCCCAACAGTGAGTGGCCTGAGGAGGTCAATGGCCTCCTCACTGAGGGCAGCAGGGGTGACAGGGGCAGGGGCTGAGGTGCCTGGGGCGAAGGTGATGCCCACCCTCCTGGGTGAGAGGGCACGGGGCGAACGCTGAGGGGCTGCTGGGAGGGTGGTGCTGGTAGGGGAGGTGGCGGCTGTACCTGTAGAAGTGTGGGGCACAGATGGTTCCGCCACCACAAGGAAGCTCCCATCGGCGGACGAGTCCGTGTCGCTGGTTGGTGATCCGGTGCCCGACGTGAAGCTCCCCTCGCCCTCCGTCCCACTGGTGCATTCTGAGTCCGTGGTGTGGCCCTCCATGGCCATGTGGGATGCAGCTCCCTCGTGCTCCGGTGCCACTGTACCTCCGCCTGATGATGCTGATGCACAAAAAAACATGGAGAGCAGAAAAAGGGGGGGGGGGGGGCGACGACAGAAGAAAGACAGGTTGAGTGCATGGCATACCGCTACCGTTGGCGGACAATACAGACACAGCAGCCCCCTGCACTATGCCGTACTCCTGGCCTCTACAGATGCAATTCCTGGGATATGGCCTACATCGCTATGGTGGACATCTGCACACATGGATGCCACAGGGGCATGTATACCTGTACTTGGCACTCTACTGCGACATGGCCTGCATTACGGAGGGGCCTAGCCTATGGAAGTCGCCCTGGCCTAGGGAAACCCACAGCCCTCCTCCCACACCTAGACCCCTCAACTGCGCGCAAAGTCACCAGAATGATTGTGTACTCACCCCCTTGTGTGTGCTGTGATGCCCTCAAGCGCCCATCCAACTCAGGGTAGGCCACCGCCAGGATCCGGAACATCAGTGGGGTCATGGGGCGACGGGCACCTCTCTCACGTTGGGAGGCCATCCCCAGCTGAGCCTCCGCCGTCTTCTTGCTCCAGCGGCGAATGTCCTCCCATCTTTTACGGCATTGGGTGCCCCGTCTCTGGTGGACCCCCAGGGTCCGGACGTTCTTGGCGATGGCACGCCAAATGTCCTTCTTCTGGTGGGCACTGACCTACATGACATGCACAGGGGAAGAAGAGAAGTCATTAGCAAGAGCACCGTCGAAGTGAGTGGCCCCCATCCCTGCCCTTGCCATGTGGCACATGCATTCACAGTCCTTCATGTTCACTGCACTCTGCCCCCTTCCCTCTTACAACCAGCCCTCTCCACCCAGGCATAGCCCATACAACGTGCTCCCTGTGTACTTACCTGTTGGTCTGGAGGACCGTAGAGTAGCGTGTACTGGGGGAGGACCCCGTCCACGAGCTTCTCCAACTCCTGAGCAGTGAAGACAGGGGCCCTTTCACCAGACGCAGCAGCCATTGTCTCTTCCAGACCGAGGTCACAGCAGCACTTGCAGTGTAGGTCCTCTCCTGTCGAAGATCAGGTATCAAGTGATTGAACAGCTAGAAAATGGCGGTCATGTCCGTGGCGGTGATGTCCGCGGCGGTGCGTCTCATCACCGCCGGCGCACTTCATCATTGGCTCCTGGGACCCATAGGGTCCAATGTTAACCAATGCAGCTTTGCGCCGCGGTCTTCGACCGCCTACCGCGACGGTGTACAACGCCAGCGCAGTTACCTCACATCCCACTGTCCCAGTTTAGAGGTCGGGCAGCCGCCATTTCAGGGGCCCACATGGCTTAATTTGCAACTGCGTGTGTGACCTGGGCCTACACTCGACACACATACAGGAAGATTTTTGTCTTTGGTGTCGTGTTCTGTGTATCTGTGGGTACATACCTGAGATTTTGGTGACTCTGTGGTCGCTGTTGTCCTTCCTAGGCACCGTCAGCTTGGACATTTGAGAAGATGGCGGAATCCTCCGGTGTACCGACCGCTGGTGGACCTGTTGACAATGGAGGAGCGACATTTATTCATCACCTACAGGTTTGACCGTGCCACAATCCTGGAACTGTGTACCCAGTTGGAGCCAGACCTGATGTCACCAATCCGCCATCCCACAGGAATCCCCCCTCAAGTGCAGGTGCTGTCAGTGCTCCATTTCCTTGCAAGTGGATCGTTTCAGACAACAGTGGCCATGGCATCAGGGATGTCCCAGCCTATGTTTTCCAACGTGTTGTCCAGAGTGTTGTCTGCCCTGCTGAAACACGTAGGGAGCTACATCGTTTTCCCTCAGGTGGAGGATTTTCCAACAGTGAAAGGTGACTTCTATGCCCTTGGACACATCCCCAACATCATAGGTGCTATTGATGGGACCCATGTAGCTCTGGTTTCCCCCCCCCCCACAGGAGTAAACAGGTGTACAGGAACCGGAAGAGTTATCTTTCCATGAATGTACAGATGGTATGTTTGGCAGACCAGTACATCTCGCAGGTAAATGCTATGTTCCCTGGCTCAGTGCATGACGCCTACATCCTGCGCAATAGCAGCATCCCTTATATGATGGGTCAACTCCAGAGGTACCGGGTGTGGCTATTGGGGGACTCTGGTTACCCCAACCTGTCATGGCTACTGACCCCAGTGAGGAATCCCAGGACCAGGGCAGAGGAACGCTACAATGAGGCCCATGGGCGGACTAGGAGGGTGATCGAACGCACCTTCGGCCTCCTGAAGGCCAGGTTCAGGTGCCTCCATATGACAGGTGGTTCCCTATTCTACTCACCAAGGAAGGTGTGCCAGATCATCATCGCCTGCTCGATGCTTCACAATCTTGCTTTGCGACGCCAGGTGCCTTTTCTGCAGGAGGATGGTCCAGATGGCGGTGTTGTGTGTGGAGCCTGTGGACAGTGATGAGGAGGACGCTGAGGAAGAAGACATAGACAGCAGGGAGTCAGTCATACGGCAATATTTCCAGTGACACACAGGTGAGAACAGTTTTCTTTTTACCATTACATTCACTTTCACACTTCTACCTCTAACCTGTCTGTCATTTCATAGCAGTATTTGGTCACTGAGTTGTACCTTTCCATTACGGTTTCACTGGTGTGGTTAGCAACGTGTGTCATCTGCTTGCATCCTTCAAGGACTTGTGATGTGTGACATAGGTATGTTGGCTATAAAAATGGAAAGCATGTTGACACTGTCATTGATTATACATATTTACCAAATCACAGACTGACTCCAGATTGTTTTGTGGTTCAAGGGTGTTTATTTCAGTGCTCAAAAATGGAGGGGGGTAGTGATATGGTGATGGGGGACGGTGGAGGAATGTCCATGGCAGAGTCCAGTCCATTAGTCACACAGGTGCACTGACCATATGGGCATAGGAAGTGGAGATGGGGCAGTTCCAATCGGGACAGGGTAACAAAGTGAGACAGTGGGAGGACAATCAGGGTGGTCTCATTTCCTGGCGGGGATCTTGCCATCTTGCTCTGTCCTGTTCCTGGATCTCAGGGACCGATTGCAGGGTGGTTGTCCGTCTGCAGGGGGTGGGGGGGTGCTGGTGTGGTGGTCCTGTGGCTGGGCGTCCTGTCCACTAGCACCGGCGGAGGTGGTGGGCAGTTCATCGTCCATGCTAGTGTCAGGAGCCCCTTGGAGTGCCACGGTGTCCCTCATGGTCTTTTGTAGGTCCTCCAGCACCCCTACGATGGTGCCCAGGGCGGAGCTGATGGTTCTGAGCTCCTCCCTGAACCCCAAATACAGTTTGTCCTGCAGGCGCTGGGTCTCCTGAAACTTGGCCAGTACCGTCGCCATCGTCTCCTGGGAGTGGTGGTATGCTCCCATGATAGAGGAGAGGGCCTCGTGGAGGGTGGGTTCCCTTGGCCTGTCCGCCCCCTGTCGCACAGCAGCCCTCCCAGTTCCCCTGTGTTCCTGTGCCTCCATCCCCTGGACCTTGTGCCCACCACCACTGCCCCCAGGTCCCTGTTGTTGTTGGGGTGGTGGGTTCCCTGTAGTGGTGGACACACCGCTTATTGACGTGTCCTGGGTACAGAGGTATGGGCCCGCTGGGTGGGTGCTGTGCTGGTGTTACCAGAGGGTGGAAGGTCAGTGTTGGGCTGTGCCTGTGCAAGGGGAACCAACTGTCCCGAGGCCCCCGATGGTCCGGGCTGGTCATCAGAATCCAGTAGGGCAGAGCTGCTGTCGTCACTGTGGGCCTCTTCTGTGGGTGGAGTGGAGTTGTCTGGACCCTCCGGTGTGGTGATGTTCCGTAGTGGTCCTGCAGGGATATAAGAGCATGATTAGTGCATGTGTGTGAGTAATGGTGTGCAATGGGTGGGTGTTTGTGTACCCCAGTGCAAGCATTCCTGTGTGTGGGTTTGTGTGATGATGGTTAGGGGGTTGTTATGGGTATGTGCAGTGAGCATGCTTTGGTGAGGGCTGACCATGCTTTGTTTTTCCATGCGGGGCTTGGTGTTGGGATGGGTGGTTTGTGTTATGAGTACATTAGTGAGGAGTTGGAGTGATAGGGGAGGGGGTGAGGGTGGTTGTGTGTGATGGAATGCAGGTAGGGTGGGGGATATAATAGTTGAGATTTAACTTACCAGTGTCCATTCCTCCACCGACTCCTCCGAGGCCCTCTGGATGCATGATGGTCAAGACTTGCTCCTCCCATGTTGTTAGATGTGGGGGAGGAGGTGGGGGTCCGCCGCAAATCCGCTGTACCGCAATGTTGTGCCTGGATACCACTGAACGCACCTTCCCCCGTAGGTCGTTCCACCTCTTCCTGATGTCCTCCCGATTTCTTGGATGCTGTCCCACTGCGTTGACCCTGTCCATGATTCTTTGCCATAGCTCCATCTTCCTGGCTATGGATGTGTGCTGCACCTGTGAGCCAAATAGCTGTGGCTCTACCCGTAGGATTTCCTCCACCATGACCCTGAGCTCCTCCTCCGAAAACCTGGGGTGTCTTTGGCGTGACATGAGGTGGTGTGGGTGATGTGTGGGGTGGTGTAAGTGTTGATGTGTGTGGTGATGTGTAGTGGTGTGTGGTGTATTGTGCGTGTAATGTTGTGTGGGTGATGGTGTCGTGTGCCTCTGTGTGGTGGGGTTGTCTATTTCTGTGCTCTCTCTGTCGCCTTAGTCTCTAATTTTTGGTCGTAGGGGTTTGTGGGTGATGTGGGTGTGTGTTTTATATTGTGTTGGGTGTGTGGGAGTGGTGTGTGTATGTGTATCAGGTGTGTGTATTTGGAATTGTCCAATGTGGCAGTGTTTTGGAGATGTGTGTGTATTTTGAGCGCAGCAGTGTGTACCGCCAATGGAATACCGCGGTTGAAAGACCGCCGCGTGGATTCATGTGTCGTGATAGCATGGGCGTGTTTCTGTTGGTGTGACGGTGGAGGTTTTGTTTTCGCCAGTTTATCACTGACCTTTGGTGTGGCAGTCTTGTGTGGGTGTCTGAATTTCGGTGGATTCCGAGATGTGGGTCATAATAGCTGTAGCGGAATTTCGCGGCCGCGGCGGTGTTTTGGCGGTCTTCTGCACGCCCGTAAGCGCCTTTTACCACCAATGTTGTAATGAGGGCCTTGGTGTCTCCGTCTTCTCTGCAGGTTTTTCAACTCAGCAGTCCTTCTTCGTCTTAGGTTGCAGGAATCTATATTGCTGGGTTCTGGGAGCCCCTAAATACTCGATTTAGGGGTGTGTTTAGGTCTGGGGGGTTAGTAGCCAATGGCTACTAGCCCAGAGGGTGGCTACACCCTCTTTGTGCCTCCTCCCTGAGGGGAGGGGGGCACATCCCTAATCCTATTGGGGGAATCCTCCATCTGGAAGATGGAGGATTTCTAAAAGTCAGAGTCACCTCAGCTCAGGACACCTTAGGGGCTGTCCTGACTGGCCAGTGACTCCTCCTTGTTTTTCTCATTATCTCCTCCGGCCTTGCCGCCAAAAGTGGGGCCGTGGCCGGAGGGGGCTGGCAACTCCACTAGCTGGAGTGCCCTGGGGTGCTGTAACAAAGGGGGTGAGCCTTTGAGGCTCACCCCCAGGTGTTACAGTTCCTGCAGGGGGGGTGAGAAGCACCTCCACCCAGGACAGGCTTTGTTACTAGCCACAGAGTGACAAGGGCACTCTCCCCATGTGGCCAGCAACATGTCTGGTGTGTGGCAGGCTGCTAAAACTAGTCAGCCCACACTGGTAGTCGGTATGGTTTCAGGGGGCATCTCTAAGATGCCCTCTGGGGTGTATTTCACAATAAAATGCACACTGGCATCAGTGTGCATTTATTGTGTTGAGAAGTTTGATACCAAACTTCACAGTTTTCAGTGTAGCCATTATGGTGCTGTGGAGTTCGTGCATGACAGACTCCCAGACCATATACTCTTATGGCTACCCTACACTTACAATGTCTAAGGTTTTGCTTAGACACTGTAGCTCATGCACTTATGCCCTCACCTATGGTATAGTGCACCCTGCCTTAGGGCTGTAAGGCCTGCTAGAGGGGTGACTTATCTATACCTATAGGCAGTGTGAGGTTGGCATGGCACCCTGAGGGGAGTGCCATGTCGATTTAGTCATTTTATCCCCACCAGCACACACAAGCTGGCAAGCAGTGTGTCTGCGCTGAGTGAGGGGTCCCCAGGGTGGCATAAGACATGCTGCAGCCCTTAGAGATCTTCCCTGGCATCATGGCCCTTGGTACCAGGGGTACCAGTTACAAGGGACTTACCTGGATGCCAGGGTGTGCCAATTGTAGAGACAAAAGTACAGGTTAGGGAAAGAACACTGGTGCTGGGGCCTGGTTAGCAGGCCTCAGCACACTTTCAAATCATAACTTGGCATCAGCAAAGGCAAAAAGTCAGGGGGTAACCATGCCAAGGAGGCATTTCCTTACACCCAAACTTTCGAGGTGGTCCATTTTCCTACAGGGGATTGACTTTTCATAGGGAACATAGACCTGAGAATAACCATAACAATGCAGATGGACTCTCCAGAGATTTCCACTTAGATAATGAAGACTCAACTGGGCAACGTTAGTCTCATTAGCTTTCGTTTGGGAAGGGGTCATGTAGGAAAGTGCCATCTTTCTAGCATAGTTACCACCATTTTTTGTCTGATGTCAGTTTGTTTAGACTGTGTTCACTGGGATCCTGCTAATCCGGACCCCAGTGTCTGTGCTCTCTCCTCAAAATTTGGCTGCTGGCAAACTTTTTACACCCACAATTGGCATACTGGTGCACCTATGTAAGTCCCTAGTATATGGTACTTAGGTACCCAGGGCATTGGTACACCAGGGTCTTCTATGGGCTTTAGTATGTATTGTGACATCCATTGCGGGGCATGCAAACTGTGTCTGCAGGTCTGCCATTGCAGCCTGTGTGAAATGGTGCATGCACCCTTTCACCACGGATATAAGGCTTGCCTTGTATCCTGGTCCCTGCACTTAGACACTGTAAATCACCCCTTTGATACTGGTGGGCCCTTCAGCCCAAGGTCAGGGTGCATGTCCTTAAGTTTAGGGGGTACCCATGCATTAGCAGGGTGCCCCTGCAGACCCCAGGCCCCATTTCCTGGACTCTGCCAGTGCGGGTAAGCCATCTTAAGGTGTGTAGTGGACACTTGTCAACACAAGTGGTCCAACTACATAATGGCTTCTCCGAACCTAGGCATGTTTGGTATCAAACATGTTGGACTCATGCAACTACACCGATTCCAGCACTAGTTTCATGATACCATATACTCTGGGGGTTCCTCTGCCTGAGGAGCCTTACGGGATCTAGCTGCCAGCCCACACTGCTGCCGACCCCAGACACTGTTCTGTCCTCCTGTTGGCGAGTCTGGCTCATTCTGGAGGGGTAGAACAAAGGATTTCCTGCAATGGAGAGGTGTACCCACCTCCCCCTGTGCATTTGGTGTCTAAGGGCTGGGGAGGGGTGGCCTCTGGGCACCACCAGACTGCTTTGAAGGGCACATTTGGTGGTCTCCTAGCATAATCTGGTTTTCATCAGTTCAGAAACCCCTGGTTGCTGCTCTGGCGCAAAACTGCACAAAGGACAGAGGAGTAACCACCCCATGTCCAGCTCCTCACTTAGGGAGGTGCACAGAGCTCTGCCAGGTGGCCACTTAATTCTTCTATCTTGGAAACAAGATGGGCAGAGGCCCCTGGGAGCATCTGACTGGTTAGGACAGGTAGATGACGTCCCTGACCCTCTCTGAGTGACCAACACTCTTTTAGGGTTATTTAAGGGCTCCCCCATGGGTGGGTACTCAGATTCACCGAGCAAGACTCTCCAAAGAACTCTCTGCAAGACGTCTTCTGTTCCTAGCCTCTTGAACGGCTGCTGGTCTGCTTTGGAACAAAAACGCATCAGCTTCTGGTGGAAAGGCTCCCATTGCAACATTGTTTCTCCGGATCCTGCAAGAATTCTGAAAAATCCAAGGCTGTGCATCCTGCAGGGTCACAAGGACTCTGTTTGCATCTTGAAGCACCACAGAATCTCCCTTGGAGGGAAGGAGTCACTCCCCAGCATCGACTGCACCACAAGACAACTTTGACTGGCTTGCGGGGTCTGCTGTTCCACAGACATCGAAAGGCTCTGCTTCACAGGTAGTGGGTCTGTGGCTTCCTCTGGGGCCTGCTTGTCTTCTGACCAACTTGGGAGACTGTGGGCCCCTGCTCCTGTAACTGAACCGGAACCCCTGTGCACCACGACTGTTGCACTTGCCAAGGCTTGTTGACATCTCTTCCAGGAGATCTTGAGGCGCCAAGAAGCCCCAACCTCCAGCACTCTGCAACTCAAAGATCAGCTCCTCGCCTGCAACTCCTGCGATGTAGGACTTCTGTTTTGTTGTTCTGCTGAGGCCTCCTTGTGACTTCCTGTGTCCATCGCCAGTGGGTCACTTGTGGGGGCTCCAATGACGTCTGCTGGCCTTCCCATGTGCTGAGGGCCAGCCCTCACTCCCTCTCAAGGGTAGAGTCTCCTGGACCTTGCTGGTCCTCAAAACTCTGCAAATATCTCTTCAGCTCTGCCTTGCATTTACCAGTGCTTGTTGGTGCCCTGGCTGGTCACTGACCCTCCTGAAATCCGGTGACCATCGAGGGACAGCTTGTAGGTGACTCTTGGGATCTTCTGCAGGTCCTGGACCCCGCAGATGGACTTCTTCCTCCAGTGACTTTCAGGAATTTCACCTCTAGGAGGGTGGGCGTTGCTACCTGCACCACCTGGCACCTCCAAAGGGTGCTGGACTTTGTCCCCTTCCTTTTCAGGTCCTCCACGTCTGGACATCCCTGGGTTCCACCGGCCTGGTCTACGGGTGGTGACAGCAACTGGACAATCCAAGGCTTCTACTGACTTCAGAGGGAGTCCCTTTTCTCCTATGCATCTGGGTCCCCTGGTGTAGATATTCCTGTCTTCTCGGTATCCTCGGGTGGGGGCACTCTCCAACCTTCCGCTTGTCTGTTGTTTCCTCGGGGTCCCCTGGGAAGGGTCCTGAATCACATGAACTCCAACCACTACTCCCTGTGTTAGTCGATGTGACGACTGGATGGGTAGCTACCTTGCACCTGGTCGCTAGAGACACTTACCGTACTTACCTCTGGTGTTTTCATGTAACACCACGCCTTAGCTAACTATCATGCTTACCTTGGCTGGGTTCACTATTTCACATTCCACCTATTTAATATATGGTTTGACCATCCCCCATAAGGCCCTGTACATTTTATGCTATTTCTGTTGGTTATTTTGTGTATATATTGTGTGTAGATATCTCCAAAAAGAGATACACCAATGTTAGTCTAGTAGTAGTGCTGTAATAAAGAATCCTTTGTTTTTGCAACACTTGTGTGGTTCTTTCTTGTGAGTGAGTTACTGTCTGACTACTGTGGTATTGTAAGTGCTTTACATTCCTCCTGGATAAGCTTCAGCTGCTCGCCTAAGCTACCACTAGAGAGCTTTTGCTATCTGGACACCTATTCACTATCACTGAGGGTTTCCTGAAATCAGTAAAAGGTGCCACAACACGTGTGTACACCAGAAACTGAGCCAGCCTCCTACAAGATTATGGTGGTCATTATGAACACTGCAGTAAACACCGTCAACCGCTGTGGTGACGGCAAACAAAAGTCCGCAATTGGCGGTGAACAGAAACCCGCCATATAATGATGCAAAAATCAGAAACCGACAAAAATCTCCCTGCCACCAGTCACCGCCAGGACCTTGTCGGCAGAAATGCTGGTCCTCCCACCCGCCACCACTGAGCACACAAACCCCCCCGTACTCCAAATAATGAAGCACCAATCACCGTGGCGGTTAGTGGAAGCCGAACGACCATTGGAGGTACAGACCGCCACGGGCGGCAAGTGGACCCAACAGTAAGAAATGCATACATTGGTAAGTTTGAAACCCACACACCTGACACACATCCACAACACTATAAAACACACACAGACACACCCCACAATCCTTTGCAACAAAATTAGGCCAACTAATACAGAGAACTCCAGAAGCAGACACCGAACGCCACAATCCACGATACATACACCCAACCATACAAGAGCATCCTCACGTAGATCCACACAAGACACCATTCACAACACTCACCATGGCACCCCCCAAACACCCACGCTTCACAGAAAGGGAGCTAAGGACCATGGTGGACGAGATCTTGAAAGTAGAGCCACAATTATTTGGGGCACAGGTCCAGCACACACCCATCGCCAGGAAGATGGAGCTATGGAAGACAATAGTGAACAAGGTGAATGCAGTGGGACACCATCCATGCACCAGAGACGCAAGAGATGGAACGACCTGCGTGGGAAGGTCAGGTCATTGGCTTCCAGGCACCACGTTGCAGTCCAGAAGACTGGGGGAGGACCTCCACCAACACCACCCGACTACACTTACTGGGAGGAAAAGGTACTGGCCATCCTGCACCCTGAGGGACTCACTGGAGGAATGGACTCAGGTAAGTCATCTACTATTACACCATATCCATCACACCTGGAGGACATGCACCACCTTACCCTTCCAACTACCACCAGGACCACTACCCCACCCAGGCCACAATCACTACATCCAGTCCCCCTGCATGCCCACAAACCCACTAACAGGCCCACATCCCTCCCCCTGTGCACAGCCACCCACCCCTGCAAGAAATCACAATGGCCTACAGCACCCACAATGCACCTCCACATCCTAAGCAAAAAAGCAATGCTAATCTCACAAAAGCAACCTGCATGGCCCCAAAGTGTGAAACCTGCACAAACACGCCCAGTCCTGTGCACCCCATCCGATTATGCTAATGTAACAGACATGTCCATTCCTTCCAACAGGCACCACCACCCATGCCACCCTGACGAACAGGACAAGGAGTGGCAGTGGCCTACAGAGAGACAGAGGCACCTCCCAGGACACTGGGGATGGAACCCTGGACACTGACGATCACCCTGGCCCCTCACACAGTCCTGGACTGTCACCATCCAGCAGCCACACCCAGGAGACCACTGACACCCCTAGCACCCAGCTAACAACATCAGCCGTGGGCAGCCGTCCCCACACCTGTGTATCCAGGCCACAGACTGCACAAGTACAGAGGCTACAGTCACCCCCTACCAACAGGCAGGAAGACAATGGCCCCAGTACAAGTGGTACCGCCAGACCTGTGCAGGGGACACAGGCACAGGGGGCTAGGCCCAGTGGGAGGGCATCAGTGGCCCAGGGGGGAGGCCACAAGATGGATGCTGCAGCCCATGACATGATCTCTGAGGTCCTGGGAGCATATCACCATACCCAGGACAGATTGGCCCAGATAGTATCCACCCAGGAGTAGAGTCAAAGGATGCAGCTAGCACACCACCAAGAGGCCATGGAGCAGTGGAAACTGCACAATGCCACAATGGCCAGCATAGCAGGTGCGCTGCTGCACCTTGTCCCAACACAGCCTGAGGCCCACACAGACCAGGAAGCCCCTACTACAGGCCAGGATACAGACTGGACAACAACAGCATCAACAAAAACTGCACATGTACCACCCTCTCAGGACACACAAGGGACATCCATCTCAACCTGTACCGGCCAACACCAGGCGCTCAAACGAACCCTCAGGCCCAGATATGGCACAGGAACACTTGCCAAGAACAAGGCCCCTCAAAGAAGTGACTCTGGCAAGAACTGTCCTCCAAGTGTCCCACTGAATCAGCCACCAAACCATGTGAAAACAACGACAAACTCTTGTAAAGATTGATAGACTTACCACTACTGCCAACAATGCTGCGATCATGTTGCCATATTGTACAACCACCAGTAGGCCACTCTCATCACTGTAATCTGCACAATTTTATCCCTGCACCAAATAAAATACCTTTTTACCTGTTACAATGTCCCCTGTCATTAAGTTGAAACAAAGTGAAGTATGGATGCAACTGTATGATTACTCTTTTATTGTTATCTGAGTAGCAGGACATGCACCACACGCCTTACATGTTGTTGTGTCTACAGATGTGTTGAACTTTTATACTATATTGTAATCAGTCATATGCAGACCTGATAACAGTGGCAATGAGTATTGACCCAAAACCCCCATAGATGACATGGCACACTGACAGTATAATGCACAGACAGCAATCTCATCCAATTGTCCCACAAAGTTACTGGAAGTAGAGTTGTATCAGTTGGGTCCTGGTCTGTACATCTTCCCCCTCATCATCATCACCATCACTCTCATCCCCTCTCTGAGGAAGCTGGTCTGGATATACAGCACCCTCCTCCTCCAAGAGGGGGATAGAATTTCTCACAGCCCCATTGTACAGCATGCAGCAGGCCACCACAATTCCACACACCTTTTCAGACCCATAGGCCAGGGAACCGCCAGAGATACGTCCATGGGCCTCATTGTAATTCCTCTCTGCATCTGTTCCAGGATTCCTCACTGGTGTCAGGAGCCAAAGCAATTTGGGATAGCCAGAATCATCTAGAAAAAGGTGCAAAACAGGACATTCATTGACTACCCTCCGAGGCAGACAGCCTAGCTGTGTTCTATGTGGCAATAAGTGTCAGAAACACCTACCTATGATCCACTCTCTGTCCTCTTGTAGTTGTTCTATCTTGTGTGGCACACTAGTGTTCCTCAGCACAAAGGAATCATGGACTGAACCAGGGAACACGGCATTCACATGTGAGATGTACTGGTCTGCAGTACACACCAATTGAATGTTCATGGAATGAAAGTTCTTCCTGTTTCTGTACACCTGTTCACTGGCTCTTGGGGGGATGATAGCTATGTGGTGCCATTGATGGCACCTATCACATGGGGTATGTTGGCAAAGGCATAGAAGTCCGATTTGATGGCAGGGAGGTCAACACTTTGGGGAACCTCACATAGGACTATAGGTGTACAAATGCAACCAGGAATCTTGACAGTATTATGCTAAACATTGGCTGTGAAAAACCTGCACCCATGCCCACTGTCACTTGAAATGAGCCCGTGGCCAGGAAATGGAGTGCAGAGAGCACCTGCACTTCAGTAGAGATGGCATGCTGATTACGATTTGCCGGTGTCAGAGCTGGATCCAGTAATGCACATAGTTCATGAATAGCTGCACGAGTGAGTCTGTAATTAATAATGATGTGACGCTCCACCATGGTCCGCAAATCAACAAGTGGTCTGTACAACGATGGGACCCTTCCTCGCCACAAGGGTCTGTATCTAGGAGGAGTTGAAAACACGTGTGAGGAACACACATACATCTGCACACATTGTTTTTCATTCAGCACTGCAGGCATGATTGTCAACGACACTAATGCTTAGTGTGTGTGTGACATAACAGAAACATGACCACAATGATATATCAGGTGAGGTAATGTATATTGTTACATGCCTAGGGGTGTTTAGGGACAATAGGGCCTGCATTGTGTAGATGAGGGTTTTACAACTGCGTAGTTAAGGCCACAATGTCTGACCCTGTAATCCAGAAGTGTCGTGGTGGAAGTGACCTCATACCGCTAGCGGTTGACGTAATATCGTAAGGCGGTGTTTACCAGCGTGCGCAAATTCATTGGTTAACATGGTTGTCAATGGGCAATCTTGGCGTATCATGATCGCCACCGGCGGAGACGGTGCACACCGCCACTTGCCTACGCGAATTCGTCACCGCAACTTCACTTGACTCCCTGATCTCGTGCATGCAGGTACTCCACTGAGTGTACTGCTCTGTCCTGCCTCTGGTCATGGAAACGGCACGTGTTGCAGGGGAAAGGGCCCGGCCTTCACCAACGAGGAATTGGAGAAGCTTGTGGACAGTGTCCTGCCCCTGTACGCCAAGTCCTATGGTCGACCAGAGGTACAGGTGAGTAGGAGGATTGGGGGGTATGGATGTGTGTAGTGGTGGGTGTTGGCTGCATACATGTGTGCACCTGTGACACTGTATGGTCCAGGGTTCCTGACATGCTGCGTGTGCTGTTAGGCTGTTTGAAATGTCCGTCCCATAGTGGACGGAAGCCAGCTGTATATGATTGGCCAGTGTCTGAAAGCTGTTACTTTTCTGTGTGTCCCATATAGGTCAGCGCCCACCTGAAGAGGGCACTTTGGCATGCCATCGCCAAGGAAGTGCAGGCCCTGGGTGTCTACAACCGGCGGAGAACCCATTGTAGGAAGAGGTGGGAGGATCTGCAGCGCTGGGCGAGGAAGATCTGCGAGGCCCAGCTGGGGAGGCCCTCCCAACGAGGAAGGGGTGGCCGTCGGGCACTGACCCCATTATGCAACGCATCCTGGTGGTGGCGTACCCAGACCTAGATGGGCGCTTGAAGGCTGCACAGCAGTCACAAGGTGGTGAGTACATATACCATATTTTGGGCTGTTGATGGATGTGTGTGTGTGTGTTCGTATTTATGCTGTCTAGTCGCAGGGACTATGACGGATGTCCATCTACATAATGGCCCCCGTGGGGAGTAGGGGTGTTTGGGTCAAGTCTGCAGTACGTCAGGTCCTTAAGTTAGTTGGGGAATGGCTGTAGAGCAGGGTTCTGGCCACTAGTCAGGGGCATAGCCATGTGTATAGTGGAAGGTTTTCTGGGTGGGTGTATGTGTGAACCACTAATGTACCTCCATTCAGCTATTTACAAGTGTCTCTCCTGTTTTGCCTCCCCATCCCTGTTCTCTTGTGTGGCCTGTGTACATCAGCATCATCTGGCGAGGGAGCTGAGGCACCGGCAAATGGGGATGCAGCGGTCCACGGATCCTCGGAGGCAGAGTCGTCCGATGCGAAGGGGACCAGTGGGTTGGAGGGTGAGGGGAGTACCACGGGGGAGGCAACTACCACTGGAGGTAGTGACTCCGATAGGAGCTCCCTGGCGATGGCAGATCCTAGTGGGCCCACCCCTACTGTGTCATCTTCTGCCACCCCCCATACCATCACCGCCCTCCCATTTGCTCCCCACTGAGTTGCCCGTGCCCACTCACCCAGAAGGATGGGTGTCTCCTTCGCCCCAGGCACCTCATCCCCAGCCCCAGTCAGCCCTGCTGCCCTCACAGAGGAGGCTATTGACCTCCTGAGAACCATCTCTGTAGGGCAGACAACCATTGTCAATGCCATCCAGGTGCTAGCATCAGAGGTGCAGCAGACTAATGCCTATCTGGATGGCATTCACAGTGCCATGTCTGGCCTACAGAGATCTTTTCAGGCTCTGGCCTCCTCTTGGACGGCAGCTAATGTCCCTGGTCATTCCGTCCCCCCTCCAACCACGTCTACCCCTTCCTGCACCCCACTCCCTTCACCCGTCCAAAGCATACAATCTGACACGCAGGCACGCACCTCAACACACAAGAAGCACACTTCAAAACACAAGCACCACACATCCCACCACAAGCATAAGCATACACACAGCCAACATACAGATGCACACACACCAACATCCACTTCCCCCAGTGTGTCCACCTCTTCCGCATCCCTGTCTGTCCCCTGTACATGCACACCCACAGGCACTGCACCCTCATTCAGTGTTGCTGACCCTGTTCCTGCAGTCACCACAATAGCACACATCAATTCATGCACCCCAGACACCACACCTGCACTCACCACAACGACTTTAGTTAACACATGCAGCACACTCACCAGACTTGCAGACACCCAGACAACATCCATTTACACTGGCAGCCTGTCTTGTCCCACTGTGTCCACCCCCCCTCCTCCAAAGACACTCAAACGTACCAAAACACCCACCCATCACACATCCACCACACCTCAGCATACTGTCCAGTCACCTGCAGCCACGTCACGCACACCTACACCTGTCACAACCACTCCCTCTACCTCCACTCCCACGCCTTCGTACAGGTCCACCCCAATTGCACCTAAGAAACTTTTCCTCTCCCGTGTTGACCTATTCCAACCCACAGGCCCACCCTGTCTCATCCCTAAACGTGCTCACTCCGCCCACGTCACAGCCCACCCCTGTCCACCCTTCCCATTCCTGTGCCCCTTCCCAAGAGAGGAAGAAGCCCCGTGCTGAACCAGGTCCATCTGCCACCCCCAGGTCCAAGCCCACTCCCCCACCTTCCAAGGGCAAACCCAAACAACCTCCACCTTCCAAACATAAGTCTAAGCCCCCCAGCTGTAAATTCCCACCACCACCACCCCCTGCCCCTGTTCCCTGAGGTGCCTGGATGCCTCATTGTTCCCCCTATGAGGTGGAGTACCGTAGCACTTGCGGGAGTCAAGTTGGGGCCATTGTGGCCCATCGGACTTCTTTCCATTTGGACTGGCCATTGGCCTTCTAAGCACTTCTGTTGCTCAGTGAGCATAATAAAAGTTAATGTGTGGCCTGTGTTGTTTTAGGCACACTCTGGATCAGTGGTCTCTGGTTTCATTGTTTGTGGGTGTGGGGCACATGTATGTACTTTGGGCAGGTTGGATTTGACTTTTGTCGGGTAAGTACCTCTTGCTGTGGGGTGTATGGCTTGTGCTGCTGTGAAGGGTTGTGGGAGCGTTGCAGGGTGGGTGGAGTGGATGGGTATGTAACTGTGCCCTTTGTTCCCTTGTGTAGTAGGTTGCAGTACTTACCATCGCCGTCTTCGTCAGCTGTCTCGGTCGTGGAGGTATATGGCAAGGAGCAGGGCTGGCATGATCTGCAACTCTCTCTCCATGTCTGCTGCGGTGTGTTGTGTTGGCCTCCAATGAGTGTTTCCTTATATTTGTTTCATTTCCGCCTGGCTTTGCATATCGGTGGTTCCCGCCCCGGAACTGACGGCGGTCTAGTGCTTCATTATTTGATGGGCGAGTTGGGCCTTTCTTTCAGCCTGGGGGTGGGCTCTGCCATCGTTGTTGGCACTCCTCTGCTGGCGGTGAGTGGTTTTCAGGATGCCTGTGTTTCAGTTGGTTAATTATTTGGCTGTTCGGACAGCACATCTGTTGGCGGTTGTTACCGCCACCGCTGCGGTGTTTACCGCCGTGATCATAGTGAGGGCCTATGTCAGGGGAAGGTGTTTTCAACACCTGAGACTGAGGTTAAAGATGCACGTTTATCCACAGAGGCCACTGAAAGTTTGAAAAAATAAAGAAAAAGGGAGGCAAAAAGAGATAAGGAAAACAGATCCCTGGGGGATTTAACGGAAAAACAACTAAAACTCAACAAGATAAAATGGGATTAGAGCTACCAGATAAAGGGGGTCATTCTGACCCTGGCGGTCATTTACCGCCAGGGCCAACGACCGTGGGAGCACCGCCAACAGGCTGGCGGTGCTCCCATGGGAATTCTGACCGCGGCGGTACAGCTGCGGTCAGATACGGGAAACCGGCAGTGTCCCGCCAGTTTCCCGCTGCCCAAGGGAATCCTCCATGGCAGCGCTGCAAGCAGCGCCGCCATGGGGATTCCGACCCCCTTACCGCCAGCCTGGTTCTGGCGGTTTTGACCGCCAGAACCTGGCTGGCGGTAACGGGTGTCGTGGGGCCCCCTAACAGGGCCCCACCATGATTTTCAGTGTCTGCCAAGCAGACACTGAAAATCGCGATGGGTGCAACTGCACCCGTTGCACCCCTTCCACTCCGCCGGCTCCATTCAGAGCCGGCATCCTCATGGAAGGGGGTTTCCCGCTGGGCTGGTGGGCGGCCTTCTGGCAGTCGCCCGCCAGCCCAGCAGGAAACTCAGAATTACCGCTGCGGTCTTTTGACCGCGCAGCGGTATTCTGACGGCGGGACTTTGGCGGGCGGCCTCTGCCGCCCGCCAAAGTCAGAATGACGGCCAAAGTGATGAAAGAACTGTCATGGAATCATACATGGAGTCATCTGATTCTATGAATCAAAATGCCTTGTGTGGACCTCACTATTATGGAGAAATCCTGGCTGTACATTATACAATTGTCTCCATGTGCCCAAAGTATAATAGCTACAGAACCTCACCCCAGCAGCCTATGATCTCATGAGTCTTCATAGAAAAGAATACAATAAACAGCTCCTGTAAATACACAGACTGCCATAAGTAAAAATCTCTAAGCAAGTGTAGTCTCCTGAGTGCCGTCCAACAAGATACTTCTGGGTTAGTGGAAATCTCACAAACTAAGCAACAGCAAGCAGGTAAAGAAGAGGAAAAGATTAGACAATGAAATGAAGAGACTGCAAAGTGCTGCAAATTCTCAGCTAATTCACATTTTAAAAGAACACAGGTGACAATACAGTTCAATTAAAATGGATTACCAAAGTAACTTTCTAGACAAATCTTTATTGTGTTCAGTGAACTAGAGTGCATAGGCCCTCATTACAACACTGATAAAGCGGCGGTAATACCACCAGCAGGCCGGCGGTACCAGAAATGGAATTCTGACCACAGTGGAAACCGCTCAGACAGACCGCCACTTTAACACACCAACCGCTAAGGAGGTAACTGCCGCCGGGCTGGAGACTTCGGTCTTCAGCCCGGCGGCCGTCACAATCCCACCCTCGGGATTATGACCCCACCTACCACCATGATTTTCGTGGCAATCATACCGCCATGAAAAACATGGCAGTAGGCACTATCAGTGCCAGGGAATTCTTTCCCTGGCACTGATAGGGGTCTCCCCTGCCCCCTCCCCAGAGTTCTCTCCCCCTCCCGCCCTCCTCCTGAACCCCCCAACGACATACACGCACATTCACGCACCAACATACACAAGCATACACACACTCATACCCACATTCGCCCACACATACATACATACATTCACACACACATCCACAAACACACACACAAAACCCCCCACCCACCTCCCCTGTCGGAGCACCTGACTTACTTGCTTGCAGGGGGTCCTCCGGCAGGAGACGGGATGCAGCACTGCTGTCAGCAGCAACGTCCGCCAGCGGAACATCGCCAGGCGGTATCATGGCTCATAATATGGTCGGCGGCAGTCTACTGGCGTGGCGCTGCTGCTACAGCAGCGACACTTTACCGCCGCCATGACCGTCGGCGGAATTTCACCAGAAAACTGGCGGAATTCCGTTGGCGGTCATAATATCATTGATGGTAGGTAGCCGCGGCGACTGTGTTTTGGCGGCCGTCGCCACGGCACTAGGCGGTGTTTACCACCAATGTCATAATGAGGGCCATAATCTCCAAAGGGGCCTGGTGAAGGGCTACTGTGAAGAAAAAGCCTACATTTCTTTGGAGTGTCTCATTGAATTGAGGGACTACCAGGAAGAAGACTATTATTTAATTTTGCATCTATACATAAGTTCAAAGGGTGTGGAAATCTGGCCCAAACATACATAGGAACCAGTGTTTGTGCTGGAGAGAAAAGCATAATTAGGCCTCTGAGGAATTACATTATGATGGAAGTAGTGATGTACTCAAATAGCCCCTTCTTTTTTCTATTCTATTCCTCCTACCTCAAATCTACAGTTACATCCCTTACTGTCTCCCTCTGGGTGCTCAACCCTATGACTGCCACTGACTCAACACAGATCAAATGTACCTTGTTGCTACTGCTTAATTTCTATGCTAACTCTAATGTGTATGTGTTATACTGTATGTAAAGGCTCTGTGGTGCTGTGGCTTGGTCCATGCTTTCTAAGTACCAGTATAACTACAAAAATAAATATTGTTGGGGGGTGGCCTGGTTGGTCAAGATGGTGGATGTCTCTCGGTGAGCTCCCCGCTCTCCAGATGAGATTCCGTCCCCATCCTGCTGCTGGATCCTATTAACTCTCCCCCCCTGGGGTTGGCCCTTCATTATACTCTCCTGGGGACCCACAATACCCCTCTTCGCTCCTTCTGGCTGCAGCAGTGTGGTGAAAGCCTTGTGGCCTGGGGTGTGGCCTAGAGTGGACCAACTGAGGCAGAGCATGACCTCCGTCCTCAGCCCTTGTGCCCTGCCTCCTTTGCTTTAGAGTGGGGGTGCTGAGTCGAGGGCCTCAGCGGTTGACTTCCCGTGCCCCTGGGTGTGGACGGGATCAAAGCCTGGACTGCCAGGCAGGGATGGCCTGCTGACATGCACCTGCTATGGTCCCGGCCTAGATTGGCTGCGGGCACCTAGACGGCAAGGAATGGCCCACTGAGGGGCTTTGTGCTGTAGACCCCTGGTTATGGCGCTGCATCAACATAGACAACCGCGGACGGTGGGACTTCCGCAGCACAGGCTGGGTGTGCCCCAGTGGATGGTACACAACGCTGGGCTGACCCTGGGGATGCCTTGGGCAGTGTCAGGCTTCTCCACCTGCATTATCTGGACTGGCCAGGTGGGGCTCTATACAGATTTTTCTGCCCTCCAGGGCCCTTATTCTCCATGTTGCCTACACTGGCTTCTGTGAGCCCTAGGGGTTGAGCTGTATTGGTCCTATCTCCCTGGGGGACTGAGGCCCACGGGTTGCCCTTTGACTTCTCCAGTGGGAACTTACCCCATAGGACACCACTCGCAGTGGCTGGTGGGGGGGATTTGACTGCTCATGATGCCAGGGTGGAGACCTTCACCTGTGAGAGCGGGTCAGGACCTATCTCCCCCCTTTCTCTTTATCCTTGGGCCCCCCACACATCAGAGGCCGACATCCGTGCCTCAGCTGCACTGTGTCTCTTCAATGAGGAGGCTTTGTGGGCTTTAAGCCAGGCCCCAGCAAATATGCTATCTCGTGGATCCATTATGGGGGGAGAGGGCCCCCACACTGCACAGTTGCATTCGAAAATAGACAAATTCACAGCTCCACAGGCACTGGTAGCCAAACAAGACTCTGAAAGGCGCCGCCTTCTCCACAGGCGGGACAGCCCAACACCACCGATATTCTTCCTGACATCCAGGCCTCTCATTCTGCACTGAAGTCTAGGATTGGGGAGGTTGGTGTGGATGTTGCACATCTAAGCCAGGATCTCCTCAATGTCTTGGAGAGCGTCGCTGGCACTAGTGGCCAGATATCGGACCTAGAGGACTTTGTGTCAACCTCAAAGACCGAGGTGGGTTGCCTGACCATGGCATCCCAGATTCTGGAGCTCTGGGCTGAAAATGCAGAGAACTAGGCCTGGCGGAACAAGCTCTGGTTTGTGGGCTATCCTGAAGGCGTTGAGGAAGCAGCACCTGAGGACTTCCTCGAGAAATGGATCTCGTCATGCGTCCCTGAGGGGTGCCTTTTCTCATGTTTTGTGGTGGAATGGGCCTTCAGGCCCCCCCCCCACATCCAATCATTGCAAAGATACTGAACTTCAAAGATAGAGATACTGTTCTTCGCTCGGCCTGCGACCTGGCCCCCATACACTTTCAGTCAGCTCAGATCCTGATATTTCCTGATTATACGCGCCTTGTGCAGTGTCAATGGAAGTCCTTCAAGGCTCCTCTTCCCGGCCAGCCTCTGGGTGATTCATGCAGGCAAATCCTTCTTCATTGACACTCCCGAGGTCACCTGAGAATGGGCCATGGAGACCCGACCACTCTGCAAGAACTTGAATCATGAAGGGACCATAGAGGGTGCTGCCTATGTGACAACTGCCACAGGCAGATGGGGCTCCTGCAAGTGCCATGTCGGGAGGTCCCCTACCTCTTCTACCACTGATGTGCCAAGTCCCACGAGGAACGTACTGTGGGAGACGGCTGACACGGAAGAACCCACATACCCAGTGGACTTACTGGTCTTCCCCTCTATGTTGCAGGGGGGAGCGGAAGGATCCATAACCTAAAAGAGTTTTTTCTTGAAGGCCCTGGGACTTTCCTGTATTCCTGAGCCAGCAGTGCTGTATCCTTCCCCATGAGTAATTCCAAGGGGGGACGTGGGTTTTGTTGCTCCCACCATTGGTTTTCTTTTGTGTGTGATCTTTAGCGTTGGGGAGACAAATGCTTCTGGGTTGGAAATGTTGGGGAGGGATGAATGGGGGGTATGTTTGGGGTGGTTTGGCCTGTTAGGCCTTAGGTTTGATTTTGCTTGAGGCAGGCTGTGACTCTTGTTCCTTTTATTCACTGGAGACTCCCATGGGTAATACCTAGACCCTAGATTGGCGTATGAAGTCTGGTGGCTTTTAAAGAAAGGACATGGAATGTATATGGCCTTAATGACCTCATCAATTGGAGTGCTGTCCTGGGTTTTGCCAAGCATCATTCTCCAAATGTGCTCTTTACTTCAGGAGGTTCCCCTTCTAGGTACCCGTTGCACATTCCTGACTTTTTATGGATACAACTAGGTATGCACACAAGCACACCACGGGCTGTTGGGGAGTGGCTGTCCTAATTCATAGATGTCTTCCCATGGTTGTTACCCGCAGTTTATCAGACCAACATGGCAGGTATGTCGCTGTTGAGGGGATGATCAATGGGCAGCACCAAAACCTACTGAGTGTCTGCATTCCTTCCCAGCCCTTCATTGGCAGCAGTGCAACAGATCCTTGTGGGGTTTCCCAGGAGGTTACCATAGTGGGTGCGGACTTCAATATGCATTGTCTTCCGCAGCAGATAATTGTAGGACCCAGACCGAGCCCCAGCCTTCCCCCTCCCACCTCGAGGACTGGACAGCCGGCCTTGGCCTTTGTGATGTGTGTCGTACCTGGCCCCCCCATGCTCTAGCCTTCACTCACACCTCCATGGCACATAAGACTAGCTTGTATTGATTATGTTTTAATGCCCGCTACCGATTTGCTCCTCAATAAGGGCACAGATATCCTCCCTTGGGGTATTTCAGACCATGCCCCAGTCACTGTCTACCTAGTCCCTGAAGTCCAAGGGGAACACCTGATCTGGTGCCTTAATGTCTGGTGCCTCGTGGATACTGCCCCAGTGGAATTCCTGTCTCAAGAACTAGATACCTTCTTTGAGCAAAATGTGGACTCAGTAGCCTTGCCAGCGATACTCTGGGCCACCTGTAAGGCATTTATGACGGGAATTGCCTGCATTCACTACTGCAGCCAAGACCAGCAGAAGGCATTGCAGACTGTAGATCTGGAGGCGCGCATAGCATAGGTAGAGGCCCAGTCGGCTGCGGAAACCTGTGGATCGCGTCAGCTCACACTAGATAGGCTCTTGCTATGGCAACTTTGCCTAGACAATGCCAAACAGTATTGGATGGCCTCACAAAGCAGGGTCTAAGTGCTGGAGTGACAAATTGGGCAAGCTCCTGTATTGTCTCATGTCCTGAGGTTTGGTGGGCAAGGTAGTGCCCAGTATCCTGGTTAACGAGTGGGGGGTTAGTAACTGAGACCCAAGATATTGCTATGGCGTTCACGGATAACTAATGTGCATTATATGCTCAGCACCCTCGGCCACTAAGTGAGTTTCTCCTCACCTTTGATCATTGACCTACCACTGTGCTCTCTTGCAGCGGCAGCCACCACAGAGCTTGACGAAACTCTGACCTTCGAAGAGGTTGCTATGGCCTTCTCTGCCATGAACTCGGGCAAGACTCCAGGACTTGATGGTTTACCTGTTAGAATACTACAAGAAATAAAGCAGAGGCCTTACACACTACTTCTTGGAAATTTACAACAAAGCGATAACCAAGGGTTGGTTTCCACCAGAACTCAATGAACCGACTATTGTAGTCCTGCACATAGCTGGAAAATCCCCTGTAGATTGTGCATCCTACCGTCTAATTTCTCTTATCAATTCTGAACTCAAAATCTACACCAATGTGCTGGCCAATTGCTTACTCTGGGTTATCCCTACTCTGATCCATCCTAATCAATGAGGGTTCATGCCCTGTCATGGTACACATCACTGCATCCTCAGCGTGCAAGCGGCAGTGGATTACTGTCAGCTACTGCCCGGCTACAATGCTCTTCTCAGAGACTTTGAGAAAGCTTTTGATTCCCTGGGGGCTGCCCACACAAACACTGTAAGATATGGGGTCCTTGGTGGGAGTACTTTGGGCTCCAGGGAATGTAATGTATATACTCAATTAATACTTGTCCAGGATGTGACAGTTGTGTGTATTGTTTTGCCTGATTGGTTATTCGTGTTTGTTGACAGCCTTGAAAAGCCAGCAAAAATATTTTATAAAAAAATATATTGTTGTCCAGTTTCTGTCACTCCAAGGGAAACAAAAGTATCTCATGTGGCAGATCATGTAAAAGATTGTTAGTCATGTGTACAAACCATACCCAGCTGTGCCTCAATTTAGTATCATAGAACTCTGACCTGTTTGAAGGCCTTCTTCTAACTAAGCGAAGTACTCAAATGTACATACTGTAGGAACTGACAAACTTGGATATGATGATTTACAAACTCCGTGAAAGTGATTTGCTTGCAATTCTAGGTCTCCCTGATTGAAGTCATAATTGAATGTCTGAACGTAAATATTTCTCACTAAGAAAGGGATCTAGAAACACTTTTTTAAACAAAATTCCGTCCACAAAATCCGGAGAGTCAGGCATTTCAATGAATTTTGATATACTTTTCGTTTAAACAAGGACTGAAAACCTTTCAACACACCTTTACAGAAGGAATATTTACACTTTGCATTTAAGCCCGCACCTTAACCGAACAATCTCAAAGGGGACAGCTTTGGCAGTTGGCACTCAGTTCATCTCCCGGTTTAAGTAAGGCATAATGATCTAAAATAATTTTGCTGCTTTTCAGTGTTCATTATTTTTGTGATTTGGTCGTTCATGAATTCAGTGACAATTCCTATAATGGAAAACTAGTTTAAGTAGTAAGTACAAGTAAGTAAGTAACTTCTCTATCTTGGAATCTTCACTGATAAACATGAACGTTGCATAGAAAAAATATCTCTTATTGTTAGGCGAGAGATGTAACAAAGTACAATTCTAGTGTATAATGTTTTATGTAAATAAATTACGCAGAGATGCTTAGCCACTTAGCCTTGCATTTTGAAGTCAGAGTCTACACTGTCTTGCAAATGTAACAACCTATCACTAGATAGGTACTCTCAAATTTCAGCGATGGGTATCTTTCTAAGCAAGGCTTTGTTAGCAGTTTCTTTTCACATAATAGAGTGAGCAGAGGTTAATTGTAATTCTTACCATTGTGTATTATAGAGGGTACAATTCAGTGGAGTATAAAAACGTATTTAGCTTGGTCCAAGTAATACATTAAGGCTCCCTTCACATTCAGTGAATGTTGTGATCTTTCAGTTTTGGAAGACGGAGTGTTGGTAATAAAATGACTTGGTTCACATGAAATCTGGGATCCAGCCCCAGTATGGTGGGTCATTAAAGAAACCATGTTCATGTGGCTCACTGGACCATAACTCTTCTATCTATCTAACTTCATACCCAAAACACCAGCCACACGCAAAGCTACTCTCTATTTTAAACTTTGAAGTGTGACTTTATGTATTAGCTTTTCATAACACAGTGTTAAGATTCCATAAAAACGCTGGTCTTCTAATCAGTGGAAATCACTTCCTAAGCAATTTCTAAAAGTCGTTAATAAAAGAAACACTGAAGAAAGAGATTAATGAAGCGTTCTTTCAATACTATGCAATACTAGCAAGATCTCTCTGTAAGGGTGAAAACAGCTGGATTTCGCCTCGTATAAGAATTAAAGCACTACTCCTTCAACTTGACACTGCAAAGGACAATGGATTTTTTTTACACAAAAATTATATTAGGTTATAGCAAATAGCCGCGATCATGTTGGCCAGGAATTATACACGAATATTGAAAAGTAGCATACCAAATAACAGAAAAAAAAACAACTTGCATAGTTCATCCCACCAATCCCACCCCAACATCACACAACGATCTACAGTTCCCACAATTCCTTGTGTCTCAATCCTGTGTGCCATTCTCCTGTCTGTCAGTGCCATAACCTCGAATTTCTTCATCAATACAGGAAGTGACAAGGCGAGCAAGTTTCAGCATGATACCTCTATAATCTGCCCACCCCTGCCAAATTTTGAAGTGCTTTTGCAAAACATCCACTTATGTAGTAAACTGCGACTTCCATCCCCATGCAATGATTAACCACTTTTTTTCCACACCACTAAGGAAGGGGGAGCCTCTGCCTTCCATGCCCTGGCTATATCTCTTTTAGCAACCGTGAGGCCCATAAACAAGAGTAGCTGTTTTTATCTGTTTCCCCCAATGCAGTAAGTGCTATGGAGAAGGATTAGTGTGGGTACCTTGGGATTGACCACAAGAGTATTTAACTCAGACATGAGGTCACACACCGCCAGGACCGGTCCAGCGCTTTGCAGCTCATACCAAACGAATGAAGGTGCCTTCCTCCACCCCACAGCGGAGGCACACCAGGGAGGCAATAAGACCCATGTGCCACTGTAGGTGTCTCGTATAGTAGGCCCTGTCAAGGTATTTAAATTATATCAGACAGAGACAGGCTGAAATTTCTCCCTCCCGAGACGCCCCAGTGCCTCATTCTAATCGTCATTGTCTAATGTTCCCAGATTTGCCTCCCATGCTGCCGGAAGGGTGGGTAAAGTGTTACAGCTATTTGTTACTAGTGTTTGATATATTTTTGCTATCTTATGGGTTCCTAGGTCCCCCATGAGGAGTTCAGCCTCTAGAGGGCTGAATTCTGAGAGATCTGTGAGGTTCCTGAGAGGGGGTGGCGTAGTTGTATATATCAATGGAATTGACTACGATGCAGCTGGTATTCTGTTTGCATTTCTTAAAACGATTTTAATAATGGGCCCTGCATTACATCATCCAGGTTGGAGCTCACAATGGTGTCCATTGTCTGAAATCCCTCAAGCTGGGCCACCTGATAGAGCACTCTACCCTGCCATAGTGGCATCTGTTCAGTCAGTCTCCCTGACCAGCCCATCTGCTTCAGGGAGCCTTTCCTTACCTCCAGAACCACGTGTCGCCGGTGGAAGATACCCCATCCCTTTCCCATTATATAGACAGTCAAGTATAGGGGTAGTACCCATCACCTATCTCTCAACCACGTAAGCGGGGTCGCCTGGAGGGCCATGCCACTAGTCGTTAATAATCAGGAGGTGGTATGCGGAGTGGTAGGAGAAAAAATTGGCTGAGGCGATACCAATATGTGGACTGAAAACAGGTCCTGACAGAACCTCGGGCAGCCCCCACACCCCAAAGGTATCCACCGAGAATGGTGTTAGTCTGCTGAAACCATGATTGGGGAATTTCAAAGGAGTAGTTCTGCAACTGGTATAGCAGATGTGTCACGGTTTCGGGCAGGTCTGATTAAGACTCTGGTTGGGACACCCCTTGAGGTCACAGAATATCCCAAAGAGGTAGTGTACTGGGGCAGAAGAGCAGCTAAAGGCATACACAGAAAGGAGAGCTATGGAAAGGCACAGGAAACAGGAAAGAAAAAGAAGAGCAAACCTTGTGTGAACAAACGGGAAACGGATTACTAATGGACAAACACGCTGGGTTGTACACAGAGTAGGGTGCAGAACCTCCCACAGTGACAGGGAATGTCAATGCCTCTGTGCAGTTTGCTCTGACAGACAGTCACCCTGCCAGCCCCATAGAAAGGAGTCAGCAGAAGTCATTCTGTCTCTGGACCCTAGAGCACAAACAAGGATAGTACTTACATACACAAGACAAGCTCTTGTGGGTCCAGCTGGAAACACAGTGACAATTCCTGGAAAAACAGCAATAGCACATTGTCACTGTTAGGCACAAAAGACAACATTTAACACTAGACAAGGATGGGGGCTGGAATTGCCTCCTGGAGACCAGGAGCCAATCCCAGAACAAAGGAAAACACTTATACACTGGTGAAGACTGATGGAATACTTGCCAGATGCAGATACCCAAGAGGGAATGGAAACAGAAGGAACAAACTAGGAGACAGGGACAGGAACTGGGAACAGGCTCAGGCTGAAGCAAAGGCAGGACTAAGACTGGAAAACTGGGTGCAAACTTCTGGCTGGAACAAACAGAGACAGGAATGGGAAACAGAGAGCAGGCTCTGGCTGGAACAAGCAAGGACAGGGCTGGAACACAGGGAGTAGGACTACGCAGAAAACAGGACTGGGAAACAGAGAGCAGGTTCAGGCTGAAACAACGCAGGAGCAGGACAGAGAAATATGGAGCAGGCTCTGGAAAAAACAAACAGGTACAAGGCTAAGCGATAGGGAGAAGACTCTGGATGGAACAGTCAGGAACAGGGAAGAGGAACAGGAAACAGGTTCAAGCTGGAACAGAACAGGAACAGGAACAAGACTGGAACACCATCCAATAAAGGGTCTGTAACACAAAGGAATCGAGCTCCAATGGACGAAGAAGTATCTTGAGGAAATGGCTGCTTATAAGCAGTTCCATGCTGCAGAAAACCACAGGTGGAATCACATGACTGGGCTGCACAGGAGAGGTCCCAGGTGTGTTTAGTTTCAGACACTCGCAAGTCCTGGAGGAGGGGATCCGGTGAAAAGGAGCAACCGGACTTCTCCCATAGAAAACAATGGGAAACAGAATCCAGGCTCACCTGACCACCAGGCTGTGCATTATGGGATTTGCAGTCCCAGGAAGCATATGTAATACTACAAAAGTATACCATGGCGTAAACAAACGGGAGTCAGCAAGGGACTCTAGATAAGTGTTCAAGGTGATTCCCAGGCTCCTGGCAGTCCCCTTACAGCGCCCCCTAGGAATGGGACGACCAACTTGTAACAAGATGGGGCAAGGAAGCCATTTTAAAGATTGCTGATCTTCACATCAAGGACAGTAGCAGAAGTGACAAGATCCTTACCTCCTCCCTTACCCGGTCCAAAACTGGCACCAGGCTCCTGGTCCACGACAGTCCCATCGGGAACACAAACACACCTAGATATTTAAAGCCACCTTCAGCCAGTGCCAAGCCCAGCTCCCATCCCACAGTCCTGGTCTAGCCATTTATGGGGAAATCCTTGGATTTTGCAGCAATCATATAGAGACCAGAGGTCTGATTTATGGCCCTGTGGTCTCAGGTTCAGTGAGATCAAATAGAACATTGTCCATGTAGAGGACAATTCTGTCTGAGAACCCAGTACTCCACTTGAAACCTCTCACCTGGGCGTCCATTCTGACCCATATGGCCAGAGGCTCCATGACCAGTGCAAATAAAAATGGGGATGGGGGCATTCCCTCTCTCATACCCATATAATTGGGAAAGGATCTGATAGGGCACCTGCAACCCTAACTGTCGCTGATAAGTCAGTATACAAGAGCTGGACATGTGAGAGGATCTTTTGGCATATTTTCTTCCCCTTGAAGCCTTTGTCTTTTTAAGAATTCTGCAGCTCCATTTAAGTACTCCTACTAAAAGAATTCAGAATAATGGACGCAGAGTTCAATGACACTAAGTTGTGTGGCTTTTCTGATAGATAAAGTAGATCTGTGAAACACGACTGTCAAGGCCAATTTGAGGTGATCATGATCATCCCAATCCTGGATTGTTTCAACTATATGTTATTAACAACATTATTAATCAAGAAAACAGTACCTATTAACCAAGATTCTTGGTATCTGGAAGCAAAATGTTTTGGTTTCCATACATTGTCATCATGTCTATCTCCTACAAGTTAACACAGTAATTGAGGACTCATTCGATTATCTCATTCTTTATTGCTTGTTCAGATAATACATAGTTTTATGTTATCTGGGATAAAGAGCTGTAGGAAAGTGCCACTGTTGGCATGGTTATCCACCCACCTTTTGCTAGTGTTGATGCCAACTTTGATTGAAGGTGTGCTGGGACCCTGCTAACCAGGCCCCAGCACCAGTGTTCTTTCCCTAAAACTGTACCTTTGCTTCCACAATTGGCACAGCCCTGGCACACACAGTTCAGTCCCTTGTAAAAGGTACCCATGGTACCAAGGACTCTGTGGCCAGGGAAGGTTTCTAAGGGCTGCAGCATATATTATGCCACCCTGGAGGACCCCTCACTCAGCACATGCACACTGCCTGAAAGCTTGTGTGTAAGAAAATGACAAAATCTACATGGCACTCCTCTCTGGGAGCCATGCCCACAAACCACTGCCTGTGGCATAGGTAGGTCACCCCTCTAGCAGGCCTTACGGCCCTAAGGCAGGGTGCACTATACCACAGGTGAGGGCATAGCTGCATGAGCAATATGCCCCTACAATGTCTAAGTCCATTCTTAGACATTGTATGTGCAATGCAGCCATATTGAGTATATGGTTGGGAGTGTGTCATTACGAACTCCATAGCACCATACTGGCTACACTGAATACTGGGAAGTTTGATATCAAACTTCTCAAACAATAAACCCACACTGATGCCAATGTGGGATTAATTGAAAAGTGCACACAGAGGGCATCTTAGAGATGCCCCCTGTATGTTAGCCCAACTGCTAGTGTAGGACTGACTGGTCTGTGCCAGCCTGCCACTTGCAGACACGTTTCTGACTACCTGGGGTGAGTGCCTTTGTGCACTCTGTGGTCAGAAACAAAGCCTGTTCACACCTCCCCCTGCAGGAACTGTAACACCTGGCAGTGAGCCTCAAGCCTTGGGTTACAGTGCCCTAGGACACTCCAGCTAGTGGAGATGCCCACCCCCCGGACAAAGCCCCACTTTTGGTGACAAGTTTGGCAGGAAAATTAGGGAAAACAGAGAGGGGTAACCACCACAGCCAGGACCACCCCTAAGGTGTCTAGTGCTTAGGTGACCCCCTCCCTGCAGAATCCTCCATCTTGGTTTGGAGGACAGGGTCTAATAGGGATAGGAATGTGCCACCCTCTCCAAAGGGAGTGGGCACAAGGAGGGTGTAGCCACCCTCAGGGACAGTAGCTATTGGCTACTGCCTTCTGACCCCTAACACACCCCTAAATCTAGGATTTAAGGGCCTCCCTGAACCCAGCTCACCAGATTCCTGGCGACCTGCAAAGAGAAGAAGGACTGCTAAGCTGAAAACCCCAGCAGAGGAGAATGAGGACAACAACTGCTTTGGCCCCAGCCCTACTGGCTTGTCTCCTGCTTCAAAGAACCTGAAAAAAGAACAGCGATGCATTCAGTGGGCCCAGCGCCCTCTGACAACTCCAGAGGACTGCCCTGCACCCCAAAGGACCAAGAACTCCCAAGGACAGCAGCTCTGTCCAAAAGAAACTTTCAACCAAGGGCTCTCACCTCACTGTGGATGCGTGAGTCCTGCCCATTGTGCAGCCAACGTCCACGGCCAGTGTCCAGATGGTCCACCCAGCAAGAAAGGGTCCCCAGGTGACTGGGAACAAGGGCCCACTGAGTTGACCCCTCCAAAACCCCACAACGTTGCCTGCAAATTGCGATCCTCTAAATAGGAAATCGCAAATAAGGAATTCCTATTTGCGATTTCCAAAGCACATGTATCAAGCATTTCCTAAATGCGAATTGGGCATTTAGGAAATGCAATTACCACCAAATCCAATTTGGTGGTAAGCATATGCAATTTAAAAAAATGCAATATAAATTTTAAATGACATGTAGCACACACATGCCCCTAGGGCATGTGTGTGCTTCACATGTCCGCAAATATTTTTTTGGAGTGCATCAGAGATGGCCTTAGGCCCCCAGCACCCTGGGGTTTGCATTACCTAATTTGCGAATTCCTAACTGGAATTTGCAAATTGGGAAATGCAAAACCATTCACACCTATGGCCTACAGGCCCATAGGGATAAATGAAGTCCCATTCTCTAATTGCGATTCGGTAATAGCGATTGCGAATTTTAAGAAATCGCTATTACCGAATCGCAAATTTCATACATCCCATTTTGCATTTCTTAAATAGTGATTTCCTAAAATTCGCTATTGAAGAAATGCAAACCGGGAGCTTGATACATCTGGCCCTTAGTCTCCTTTGTCTCTGTGTTTCCGTCTCTACGTCGAACTCTGTAAGTATGTTTATCTGTCTTTCTCCATTTGTGTCTCTCTCTCCCTTTTACTATCTATTGCTATCTTTCTCTGTCTACTGGTCTTTGTCTCCATTGTTCTGTCTCTACCTCTATCTCTACTTTATCTCCAGATGTGTCACTGTCTCTTTCACTGTGCGTTTCTGGATTTCTCTTTTCATTCCTCTTGGTGTATATCTGTCTGCGTCGAGAACTGCCACTTACTCTATTTGTCTCTACCTTTCTCTGTCTGATTCTAAAAGTGTCTCCATATGTAGCTAGCTTTATCTCTTCCTTTCTATCTCTAACCGCAGCAACCAGTCTTTATCCTTGATCTCTACATGTCAATATCTCTATTACTATCTCTATGTCTTCCTCTCTGTGCTTCTAGAAGTCTCTCTTTAAATGTTTCTATCTCTATTCACCTCTATCCCATATTGTATTTACCTTTATCTGTTTCTTGTCTTTTTATGTTTCTAATCCTATCTGTTTCTATATAGATCTCAGGCTCAATCCCTATATCCATATCTATTTTTCTCAGTCAATATGTTTCTCTCTCTCTGTCCATCCGTGTACCTGTCTCTGTGTCTATCTGTAGCTCACTGTCTCCATCTGTCTATCTCGACTCGTCCTTATAGCTAATTGTTTTTACCTCTTTCCGTTTGTCTCTGTTTTTATGTCTCAATCTCCCTCTATCTGTTCCCATCTGCCTTTATGTCTGTCTATCTCTATCAGTTCGTTTCTCGCTTATGTCTCTTCATTGACCTAATCCCAGGTCTATCTCTATGTGCATGCATCTTTCTATGCAGTTAACTCTATCTGCCTGTGCCTCTCTATCTGTCCTTTTAAAATATCTGTTTAACTCATCTGTCTATGTCTCTTTGTGTCTCTATCTGTTTCACCTGTCTCTGTCTCATCAGGTTATCTGGCTTACTCTCTTTCCATCTCATCTATCTCAACTCGTCACTTTCAACTTTCACTTACTAAAAACTCCATACTATGTGTACAAAATAATTAGAATAGTCAGCTAACACATTTTTGCACTATTACATTTTTGAAAATCTATTTTTATCAAGATATTTCAAGATATAAAAAAATATATAAAGGAAAATTTATTTTTTGCACTTTCAAAGAATAATCTCCTGAAGGTAAGTAACTTGTTCTACAGATAGAGACTTCTAACTGCAGATTCCCACCTTGTGACTAGATATCAAACAGTATTCTCATGGTGGTGAGTCTGTGGAATGGCTCAGACCAGGACATGGGAAAATAGACCAAATAGGGTAGGGAAACAGTAATAAGGTAATGGAATACCCATCTAACATAAGTCAAAAAACACAAACTTTGTAGCAAAAATAATCAGAAAAAAACAATGTAACATTAACGTATTTCAATACTCCCTAGGTACTGAAGCATTAAATATCTCAACAAATAATTGGACTGATTATAATACAGTTAACTAGGATCTCTATAAAATATAATCTTCAATTCGTGATCCACCAGCCATGTTTACACTGAAAATATTTTTCATGACAACATATTAAAAAGTGCCACAAAAAAATAAAAGGGGCCCACTGGCAAGGTTCTGGTCTTCCAACAGAAACAGGAGCTAGTGAGTTAAAACATAATCCTGTAGGACAGATCAAGCAAGGCACCCATCCTGCCAGGCCTGGCTGTCCAGGTCTTAGTGCTTTATGAACATTTGGAGAGATGCCCCCATGCCATACTTGAAGATGTCCAGGACTGGTGCACCACATGCCAGCACAGTGGTAGCACCTTTGCTCTTGTGAAATGAACGTGCAAGCCATCTAGGGAATGCTTTTTGACTAGCCCATGTGGAAGGGTGTGTTTACTTTCAACAGAAATGCTGCCTTCTTCACGAGGACCAGTCTGTCTGGGAAAAAGGATGTATATGGTCGTTGCATAGACAAGGTCTGGTGTTCCATGCCTTCCCTGGCAGATGTTATGATGATGAGAAACACTGTTTTTATGATTAGCAGACCTAGAGAGCAGCAACTGCGCATTGGTTCAAAGAGCGTGCACATCCAGTAGAAAAGGACTAAATTAAGACTCCATTGAGGCATCACAAGAAGTTTTTGGCTGGAACATATGGATCAGTCCTTCTAAGAAGTGCTTCACAACAGGTGTTTAAAAAAGATATGCCTTTCCCAGTCAATGTAAAAAGGCTGAAAGACAACCTTTAACAGTTGCCACAGCGAGGCCTTGCTGGGCTAAGGAAAGGCAAAAAACAGGATGTCCGACAGCTTTGCATTCAAGGGTTGGATGTTACTGGAGGAAACCAGACAACACACTTCTCACATTTACAGTTTTGGGGGATAGATGCCTGGCTGCCAAGCTAACACCAACCACTTCGGGAGGGAGATCAAAAGCAATCAACTGTCACTGTTCAAGCTCAACACATGGAGGTGCAGGTTGATCTGGCTCAAGTGCCCTGGTGTTGTGACAGAAGGTTCTCCGCAGGGGGCAGCTGGATCAGAGGACAAATGCTCATGGACAAAAGGAGGGTGTACAGGAGTCCTGAGCCCCAGTCCTGGTGAATGGTGTTTCTGAGGAAGACCGGACTTCAGACTCCTACTCACAAAAGCTTGGTCACAGTGCATTCTCTGCTGTGATAAACAGATTAAGCCAGGGCTCTCCCCATTTTTGTAACCCACTGGTCAGATGTGGTGATCCTCCACATGGGGAGATTGAGGGTTCTGCTGGGTGTTTGTGAGCAATCGAGTGGTTGGATAAAAGTTTTGCAGTAGCTGCAGGAGAGGGGGTTGGGGCTTTAGGTAGTGTGTTGCCTCTAGAACCTGGATGCCGTCGGCCTGATTCCCTGCCTTTACCCTGAAAGGACTGAGGTGAATGCTGTTATTCTGACTGCTCTACCCAGACAGCTGGTATTGTTCAGATCTGAAAATATGGAGTACTTCACTGCATCCTGGCTGTCTTGAATGAAGTGTTACAGGGTGGGCCATATGTTATCAGGGACCACTGGAAAGATGTCCACCAGTCTGTCCCATAATGCATGAGAGTACCTCTCTAGGATGCAGCTGGTGTTGACTGACCTGAAAGCAAGACCGGTAGAAGAGAACATGTGCTTGGAAAATGTCCCCATGCGTTTCAACTCCCTGTCTGGTAGGTTAATAGAAAATGCATTGTGATTGAAACTACTTGTAGACACCTGCACCATCACGCTTTCCTAGGTGGGGTGTTGTGCAAGCAAGTCTGAATCCCTGTGGGCAGTTCTGTGCTCCCTTGCAATTTGGCTGTTGACCTTTACCCAGGTGCCCAGCAGTACATCCAACCAAAGAGGAGAGGTTCCTGATTTGTTCAACCTGTGTGAGGAACCTCAGTGAGGACATTAGCTTTGACCTCTATGCATGGTAGGATAAATTCCAACATTTCTGCTGTCCTCCATACCACCATAGCAAAGGAGGGAGATTCCTGTGTAGCAGGATTTGCGGAATAAAAACCACTGTCTGGTAACATGTCCAGACCATCGGCATCCTGCAGATCCTAGGATAAGGTTAAATCATTATGAAGGCTCTCATCTTTATTAATGTCATGGTTATTATGAAGACAGACTTTAAATCAGGTTTAACAAATCCATCTTTATTTGTTATTTATATCGGCACATCGGTTCAATACAGGAGCCGATGTCAAGCACTCCTCCTCCAGCCCGTCGTCCTCCCAACCGCCACCCTTAGAACCTTTCCTTTCCCAGTATTCCTCTCTGAGGTGGATCGAATGTAGGTCTACACTCGATCCACACACCACACATCTTCCCCCTTATTAAACAAAAAAAAAACTCTATCTTATTACTATTATATTTTTTCTTCCTACATGGAACAGAAGCACACATCACAAAATATGCATATATATTTTTTCCTAAACAAAGAATACCATCATAACCACTTATTAACTTCCCATCACAAACTCAATGAAATGCTTAGGTAACTTCCGTTCCGTCTGACTTTTCTAAAAAGGTAGAGTAGCATTTTCATGACACCTCGGCTTACTTCCATCACCACCTGAGGACAAATCATCCGATTGTAACATGGAATTGTCTCCCCATAAGTATCCATTAGTTTCATCCAGCACCTCACATCTTCTCCCTTCAGGAATACTATGAGCTTTGAACAAACCCAGATGCCGCAAATTGCGTATTCTCCCATCTTCAAGTTGAACAGCTCCATCCAAAACCTTCACAACCTTCACAGGTCGCAACCACCGAACATCCCCTTTATGTATCACCCCATGATTCTTTACACACACATACTGTCCAGCCACCACTTTCCGCATAGTTTTTGCATTGTTAACTCTCTTCATTACTTTACTTTGATATTCATGCACTCGTTCCCTCAGCACTAAAACTATTTCCATCCACATTCCTTTGTTTCTTGATTTTTAACCACCAGGGAATTAATCTAGAAGATGGCTTCCGACCCCTCAATAGTTCAAAAGGTGTTTTCCCAGTGACAGAATGTGGTGCAATCCTGTAGGATAATAACATACTTTGAATAGCCTCTTTCCAAGATGATTCAGATGCCAAAGCTAACTGTATTGCTTCCTTGACCACCTTATTAAATCTTTCTACTTGACCATTACCCTCAGGATGATACAAAGGAACCCTCACATGATTTACACCACAGCTCTTCAAGAAGGATTGCATTCTTTCAGAAGTAAGTTGCACCCCATTGTCTGAAACAATAGTTTCAGGAATGCCTTCCCTGGCAAACACATATTTAAGGTACTCAATAACTGTATCAGTAGTTATATTGCCCACCATTCTAACTTTTGGCCATTTGAAAAATAATCAATCAGGACAATAGCATATGCTTCCTTAGTAGGTAAGGTAACAAACGGGCCCATAAAATCTATTGCAACCTTACTCCATGGACCATCAGGCAGTTCTACCAACTGTAATGGCACCACTAATGGTGCCACAGATTTATCACTCAACATACATTTATCACATTCTCTTACCCAACGGTCCACCATGGCATTCAGACCCGGCCACCAAAAGATCTCCTTAATCTTCCTCCTAGTACTAGCCATGCCACCATGGCCCTCATGTCCTACCTTAACAATAGTATCACACATACCATAGGGTGGCACAATTTTATCACCTCTCAAAATAATGTAATTCGACATAGCTCTTTAACCTTCCAGTACGTACTTATGTTCTGATGGCTACCCCCTCAAAATAAAACCCCTCACTTTTAACAAAATGTCATCCTTCTGCATTTCCTTCACTCACGCACATTCAGATATCTCACCATCCATTTCCCCCTTTTGCAGTAACAACACATCCTCATGAGTAAATGCAACTTCACACTCGCCATCATCAACCTCCTCAACACTTCCTGGAGACAATGGTAACCAAGATAACCCATCTGCCACACAATTACTCTTCCCTGGCAAATTCACAATCTCAAAATGATACATTTGTAGTTTCTAAGCTAATCTTGCCAACCTTGGAGTAAGGTTCCTTCCGCCTCCTGAACTCAAAATGTTAACCAGAGGCTTGTGGTCCATACAGATTTTAAATTTGTGCCCCCACATGTACATTCTAAATCGTTGCAAAGCCCAAGTAGAAGCCAACAACTCTTTCTCAATCACAGAATAGTTTCTTTCTGCGTGTAATAAAGTACGAGAAGCATATGTGACTACCCATGAGTCCCCTTTCTTTTGTTGGGACAGTACTGCTCCAATTCCATATATGGTACATTCAGCAGTCTCATCAAATTACTTCAGACAAGATGCATTCACAATGTCTTCTTTCATAGTTGCAAACTCCTGCGCATGTTTGTTTCCAGCAAAATATTGTATTTTTCCTGAGCAAAGCACGAAGATTTTCCACCTTGGACGCAAAATTTTCCACAAAGTGAGAATAAAATTCAGCTAATCCCAAAAATGAGATAAGTTGTTCCTTGCTCATAGGTTCCAGAGCTTCACGAATAGCTTACACATGACTAATCTTAGGCCGAATACCGTCCTAAATAATATGGCCTAAATATTCCACCGACTCTCACCAAATTTGCATTTTTGATCTTTAACAGTTCATCTGAAGTCTTTTAGTGCCTGCAACACTCCCTTCAAGTTACTGTCATGCTCAATTTTATCCTTCCCATATACTAATATATCGTTTTGGAACACCTTCGCACCCTTTACGTCTGAAAGTATTTTGGATAACTCCCTTTGGAAAACTGTGGATGTGCTAGCTAAGCCAAATGGCATTCTTTTATACTGGAACATCCCCTCTGGTGTGATAAATGCCGTGCAATATTTAGACTCAGGTTTCAAATGTATTTGATGGTAAGCACTAGCCAAATCAATTCTCTCTTTGGGTTCAATAATATCCTTGTTACACAAATCCTGTAACATTTCCTTTAATTTCCCTCTATAACTTAAGGGAACATTCCTCAACTTTTGTCTCACTGGAACAGCATTCTGTTTTAATACGATTGTATCTTGAAAATTTTTCATACTTCCCAATTGGCCGCTAAAAACTGTTGGGAACATCTTCTTTAAGTCTGCGTAGAAACCATTCTGCAACCATTCCGCACCCATTGTATACACTAGAGGGTTAGCACTGGGGTCCACTTTCAAACCCAATTCAGAAATATGAGGCCGAACCTAAAATCGTCATACCACTTTCAGCTACAAGTATCTCTCAAGAACACATCTGCCCCCAAAACTCAATTACTGCTTGCATTTTTCCTACAATCGCAATTTTATGTCCTGAATAACTACACAGGCTTATTCTAGTATTTTGTAATTCTCGTCCAGGCCATAACAGATTAAATAATGGTTTTCCCATAATAGTGTACCATGCACATGAGTCTCCCATGATTTCTACCAGAACACCATCAATACTTAAACAACACTTGGGAAACTGATGGTCCTTCCCATTACTGTTACTACTTTGAATACTTGACACCATATTCTGCATACTTCCCTCAATTCCATTATCCATGCTCTCCACAATGCAACTCACTGTCCTCCCAAAACTTTTACACACTTGAACAAAATGTCCATTTTTCTTGCAAGTACGACAAATTTTTCCAACAGCAGGACATCCACTAAAATTTGCAAAATGTGAGCTGGCACCACATCTGAAACACACTTTAACATTGTTATACATCCAAGTTTTGTTGGCTCCACCAACAGACCGTGCAACAACCTTTTTCTTCTAGTCCTTATCAACATTATCACCACTCACATTATATACAGTGCCATTATCCGCGACTTCATTCCTCATAATTTGTATGCAACTCTGTTATCTCGATACTTCTTGCCACTTCAATAGCTGTTTTTAAAGATGTTTCTCTTGTATTTTCTTAGATTTAGTCGTCATTAATAAATGATCTCTTAAAACTTGGTCAAATGTCATATGATCAAAAGCGCAAGTAACTGCAAGGCCTCTTAATACTGCCATATACTGGTCAATCGATTCGTCCACTTTCTGTTCCCTGGAATAAAACTTATACCTTTCCATAACTACATCGATCTTCCTACCATACCTTTCCTGTAGCTGTTTTAACGCACACCTGTACACATCTTCTCCATTCACATTCTCTACTGGTGGCAAATTGTTTAATTCCCTCAAACCAACAGCCCTCTATCGATGTTTAAGCAATGACAAATGTCTTTCTGGTGAACCTTCATCATCTTCTAATACATCTACGTACGCCTCAAATAAGTCCAATCACAATTCCCATTGAATAGGAGGATCTCCAGGTTCATTTAAAATAAATGGTGGAGGTTGGATGCTAGACAGTTTACACTGTAGTTCAGTATGTATAAATATTTAAGAATAACCACAAAACAAGTTCTTAAATAATAAAATGAACCCAAATAACCAATACAAAATGTGCCAATACTGACTGTCTCTTTATGTCCATATAAGTTGCGAAATAAACAGGCACTAAGGTGTGCCTATCATCGATGCTTCAGTAAAGGCACAATGGTGTGCCTATCACCGTATGTATGTACAGGAATTTTTATAATATATTGTTCCAGTAAATATGTTGAAGGTATTCTATAAGTTCGACAGGCACAAGGTGTGCCTATCACCGGTTGCTCCAATAATTATATATGATGACAGACAGTATGGTGTGCCTATCACCATATAGGCAATGAAGATGACTGAAAAACTCCCCAATCCTCAAAGATGACCGCCGTACGTCAGGTACGTGCTTTCAATAGGAATTCGGGCACACTGTTACCCAGAATTCCATGCTCCTTCGCTGTATCCGATAGCAGGAAAACAAATGTCTTTGAAGTGCTGAGGATCACCGCAGCTGCACCGCCTCAATACAAAGCGCTGATCCACACAAATCCAGAGTAACAAGAGTAACCAGCATCGTGTACAGCACACAAATCCGGATTAGGCGCACAGAACCGCACAGCACATACGCTGACACCACTCCTGTCCATCTCGTCGCCATTATGAAGATGGACTTCAAATCAGATTTAACAAATCCTTCTTTATTTGGTATTTATATCGGCAAGCCAGTTCAATACAGGAGCCGATGTCAAGCACTCCTCCTCCAGCCCATCGTCCTCCCAACCACCGCCCTTAGAACCTTTCCTTCCTCTGTATTTCTCTCTGAGGTGGATTGAATGTAGGTCTACACTCGATTCACATGCCACAGTTATGGTGTTCAGGATCTGAATTAGGCTAATGGTGAGTTGCTTGTGACCTCCAGAGGAGTTATGGTAGAGGTTCTGAATCCCATCAACCTATCAGCTCCTCTACTAGCTTCATCAAGACTCAGGCTGGTGGCATCAGTCATGGCACCAAAGGTGGTATTTACGCCAGGGCTGGATTCAGTGGGGTTGATCTCGAAGATAGGGTCGGTCATAGGTTGAGTGCCACAGTTGGTGTCGTGAACTAGTCTACTGGCAATGACCCAACTAGCGGCAGCCTTATATTCAGAGGGCTCAGCAGGAGTACCAAAGATGGCATCTTGGGTTGTTTTCAGCTCACAAATTTATTGTGGTGTCATTGATGGCGCAAGGAAGTCGAGGCACATTGGGAGCATCATCAGAATTGGTTCTGAAAGGGGCGCACAGTTCCGTGGCCTAGAATTATTCGGAGGGTCACATGACTCCGAATGGTGGAGATGGTGGGACAAATGGGAGCTTCTTTTGGATTTCTTATGTTTTTTGTTCTTTTGTGGCTTTCCTGGGCCACGTGACTTTGACAATTATTGGTCACAAGAGAGGACTCAGGAGCAAGAGGGCATCCAGACCCTAGACTTCAACCAAGACAGGGTCTTCTTTGACTTCTTCAGACTTCCACAATGGCAAGTTTGGGTTTGTGGGCACAGACGGCCTTTCAGTTCATCTTCGCTCGTCAGTCCCAGGACACTGAGTTGTGCTCGAAGCCGCGGCACCAGAAACAGACTTCATGAGTGTCTGTCACCGATATCCGATAGTTACAGTCCCTTCATGGTTTGAACTCTGTGGTTTTCATAGGGGGCATATCTCCAGCATACTTGAAAAATTGAGGGAATAAAAATGTTGTCAAACCGACAGGATTTGATGGAGCTCACGATTTGTGCTGAATGTCGCAGAAAGGAACTAACATCAGCATGCAGAGGTGAAGCATATATAGTGGCCCCAACATCCCATCTTGGGCGGGGCAGACATGATGCAAATTCGCAGGACATCACCTACCGACACACAAGGCAATTGCCATCAAAATTCTCAGGATCCAATCTGACACTTGGCAAAATTCATTAAATTTGCTGTTTCAACAGTTTAAAAATCTACAAAACAAAATATTTACAACATCAAACTTTGATACAACTCATTACAACAAAGATTCTCTTTATTTTAATGCATATACAAAACAATACACAAAAGCACACTACACACCTTGTAGATCGACCAATTCACTTTTCCAATTATTGTGCTTTTAGTGGTGTGTAGGCAGTGGGGCTGCAATTAATGCTCTGTAAATGGATGTGGAGCACAGTACTAAATCAGCTGTTCTCATTGCACAGCGCTGCAGTAGGCCACTCCATATAATCCTAGTTTCAGAGGCACTGGAGAATGGTAGTATGTGGGATGGTGCTCCCCAGAGGCCCAGATGCCTCAACCTCAAGGAAATGTCTAGATGGGAGTGATGGGGTTAGCATAGGTCATGACAAAACCAGCATGCATGCCTAACTTCCACTGGCTTTTTAACCCATAACTTGTCAGTTGGGCAGTGCAGAAGGGTCAAAACAGCATCATTAGCAAGCTACTGGCAAAAGAAACCAATATTCAATGTCTAATGATGTTGCATTGGAATCCAGTTAGCTGTAGAGGAACTTTTAAGATTTCTTATTTGGCTCAATGAGCAGCATGGAACAGAGATTGCTAATACCACAAACCTGCTGCTGAGATATAAACCGAAAAGACTTCATGCATAGTGGGCCTATGGCCTGATGGTGCTACAAATCAAGTACTAAAAGGTTCAGGCAGGGAAGGGAATTCTGGATGTCCGACTTGTGAAATACTGGAACAAATAGACAACTATGTTTTCTCTATGAAAAGGACAGCAAGGAGGTAGTGAATGGTATTGATCGCACATCAAGAACGGTGTCCGCAGTGGCAAAAATGTATAGAGGTGAGAAATGGTTGGTGCGTGTGGTCTGGTGCCCTACTACCAAAAAGGCACTGTAAAGTGTATCAGGTACACAACATGGAATGAACAGAGATGACCAACGCACTCATGTATCGTATTGCTCAGTTATTGTACAATGCATGTTGCATATATTAAGTCAAGAACAGATAATGCAAAGTCCTTTGTTAAGTTCCAGTAGATCTTTAATCGAACTGTAGTCGTCTCTTCATAGTTACATCCAGACAGGTACAGCCAGTGAAATCTCAACAGATACAGCCGACACGTGTTTCATCACACCTGTGACTTTATCAAGGCTGAAAAATACATATAGTAATGGCGATTGTAAAATGTACATGTATACTGGAACATAGGTGATAAAGAATTGCATATAGGTGTGTTGGTGTAAAGAGACATGGCAAAATCCACACATGTGAAAGGTGATACCCAATTCCTATAGTAAAAATTGGGTGTAAGTACCAAACAGAAATTAAAAGTAGCATGTGGAGTCCAAAGTAAACCGAACGATGCCAAACAGAAAAAAGATATAAGCACTCACGATGTGCATGGTTGTAGCCCGGACCGAGAGAAGTAGTGTGTACCATAAGTAGACACCGGTGAACGAAAGTAAAGGTAAGCGTATAAGGGAAACAATTAGAAATGCCTACCTATGGAAGCTGTAGAGTGATCGGAAAAAAAACAGGAATACGTGTATATTGTATCTGGGGAAGACTAGGGTATGAGAAAAGATAAAGAATATATATGAGGAATGATGGACGCCATGAGGTAGGTGGCAAACCAAGTAGAGACATATAGTAAACAGGGGGGTTAGGAAAATACCTGTAATGAGGTCAAGTAGACGTCCGAATCATCTGAAGGTATATGGTTGACCGAAAAGGTGTTCAAGGGGGTGAGACAGGCAGTACTCTGTGTACAGCCCCAGGTAAGGAAGAGAACGTGGACCTTGGTAAGTCCTAAGAAGGTGAAAGGTACGAATGTAAAGCAGTGGAAGTGGACAAATGGTGGAAACTGGGTAAACCAGGCAATAGCAAGAGCAAATTAACGGTAACAGTGAAGAGGCAGGATAGCCATTCACAGGTAAGTATAGTGGTAAGTTATTAAACAAGCACAAGTGAGGGTAGAACGAGTTAGAAGTAGGTCAACGTGCGTGCCTGGAGAATCGGGACAAGGAAGGTACTACAAGAACATGATATAAAAGTAACAATGAATAGGCCCGTGTGAAGGCTGATCCTGGTGGCAGTGAACTAAGGGTATAAGAAGACTAACAAGGTAAGGGAACAAGAACGTTGCCGTGAAGGCGTGGAAGGTGGATGGCTAGGTGGGTAGTAATGTTAATGAAGCCTATAGAAAATATTGTGAGTGCCAACGTCCGGGAAGTGGTTGAAGAAAGTAAGGAGGTGAAAAAAGGTGAGCCGAAATGTAAGTAATGGGGGTAGACTAGCATTAGTTCGGCCGGCCCTGAAATTAAAAGGAAAACGGATGTGAGAGCGAATGTGAGGGTAGGTCTTATTAGACGTGCCGGCGTGGGTGCACAAGTGTAAAGGCATACGGTATTAGCAAAGAGTATCAAGCCCGGCTGATGCTCATGTTAACGAGGAAGCCGGTCAGGGCAGGGAAAGCAGAGTTAAATAACATGGTGTGGTAACAAAACGATAGGTCGAAATGAGAGCTAATAATCTGCCAACAGTTAAATAGTAACAAAAACGTGCCGTAGAGATGGCATGCATCTCTGGGGAGTACAATTAAGTTACGAGACGAGTAAAGTCAGACTTACCAAAAGGCACGGAGTGTGGAGCGTGTCTGTCCGATGCGAAGCCGGTCAGTGTGGGAACCGGCCGGAGTTATGTACTACGAGGTATGTACGCGGCACAGGGGGAGGGAAGGGGAGCCCCGTGATTGAAAGAAGAGTAGCAATGGAACCCCAAGAGGCTCATAGAGGCCAATGGTGGCAGCCATATTGGGGGAACAAGACGAGGAAAAGAGAAAGAATGAAAAGAAGGTTGGGCCAACCCCCTACCTCTACGTGGGGAAAAGCATGCAATCCCAAAATAAATAAAGAACAACCATAGTACTAGGAGCCTATATGAAGTACAAATCAACCATACGTAGTGAATGTGAAAAGAAGTGTGGAGATATATTTAGTAAGTCCCTAAGTACAAGGTGTCCATAGGAGGACCATAGTGTCAGCGTAATTGGCAGAACCAGGAAACATGTGTTGTAACATTCAGCAGGTAGTCTTAGATGCAAAATATGATCATTGTACGTAGTAGGTAAAATATGAAGATATGGATACATGAAAAGTGAATAACATGTAATAAGAACCACAGATGGTACTCCAGCCGGTAAGTACATAGATAAAATATGCAGAATGTATGTTCAATGTAGAGTCTATATAGTACATAGGACCTGCATAAGATATGTACAAATCAGATACAACATCAAAACATCAATATATATAGAGTATGTCATGTAGAGTAAAATACAAAAAACGTCATACCAATACTGCTGGGTGGAAGGTATCGGTTGGAATAACAGTAAAGACAGTGTGGGCTTGAAGCCACATTTGTAAAATCAAAGAGAAGAGAAAGATAACATCATAATTTCCCGAAATACATATTGGGGAACAGTACAGACACTACGTAATGTGTGGTAAGTGTATTCAGGAGAAGAATACATGTAGTTCTTTGTCTGTATTGAGACCCTTCTCCACAGCCCGTAGCTGAAGAATCCATCTGGCCTCACATCTTCGGAGTTCCTTAGTCCTGTTCTCCCCCCAGGAGAAGGGGTAATGTGTTTGAGGCCGAAAAATCTGATCCTAGCAATGTCTGATTCGTCGTGTACAGTGGCAAAATGTGTTGCCAGTGGGTAGTTGGGTGTGAGGTTCTTCACGGCCCTGATGTGCTCCTGTATGCGTTCTTTTAGGGGGCGTATAGTGCTGCCAACGTATATGAGACCACATGCGCATACTATCTCATACACAGTGAACCTTGTGTTGCAATTGATAAATTACTTTATTGAAAATGTAATTGAAGTGTTATACTAGAAGGTAGTAGTTTTGTTAAGTGCAAATTGGCAGGAGATACAGCCACCACACTTTAAAAAACCTGTTGGTTTATTGGGTAACCATAGTGATGGGGAGGGGGGGGGGAGTGACAAAAAACTTGGGCAAAGAATGTTCCGGAGTGTGCGTCCCCTACTGTGTGTGATGGACAGTGATTGTCCAATGAGCTTGCCCAGCTTGGTGTCTAGAAGTAGTAGGTGCCAATGTTTTCTGAGTGTACGAAATACAGCCCCGCTAACTGGACTGTATTTGGTGATGAAGGAGACCCTCTCCCTCGGGGTTTTTGTAGGTTTTTTGCAGCCTCTCACAAGTAGTAAGTCACATCGTTTTGAGTGTATCTGGTTCAGTGCTGAGTCAATGGTTGTTTGGGGATAACCTCGGTTGGCAAAGCGTTTGGTAAGTAGGTTTAACTCTTGTTTGAAAATGTCATTGTTGCTGCAGTTACGTCTGGTCCTGACCATTTCCCCGTAGGGAATAGCCCTAATTTGAGAGTTAGGGTGTGCACTGTGGGCATGCAGGATGGAATTACATGCAGTTGGTTTCCTAAAGATCTGGGATGAGATCTTGTTGTTCGAAATGTACAGGAGAAGATCAAAGAATTCAATGTGATCTTTGTCCGTCATGGAGGTGAAGTTTAGATTGTAGTCATTGGTGTTTAAATGTTTGAAGAGTTCGTCTAGGTCATGTCTATTGCCGGTCCAAATGGCCAGGATGTCATTGATGTATCTCCCCCAGTATAATATGTGTTGGGTAATGTGATTGGGGCAATGGAGCCAAAGATGGAATTTTTCAAATTGACCCATGTAGAGGTTCACATAGGAGGGTGAAAATGTAGACCCCATTGCTACCCCCTGGGACTGTCTGTACCAAGTTCCTTCGCGTAAAAAAACATTGTTTGTGAGGACCAGTTTCATTAAGTCTATGTTAGGGTTTGTACACAGCAAAGAGCATGTCCCCTTTCACTGCACTAGTGGGTTCTGTAATAGCTCCCTTTTAAACTTACTATTGAAAGCCTTTCTTGTTATCTCACCTTCCCCCCCCCTAGGCTTCTGTGTATGTTGTTTAATGTGCTGTTTTGTTTACACATTGGGCCTTGCTTTTACCAAGGCTTCTTTAAAATACTCCTCCCTAGGCCATGTGTTAATCCAACTCATTTGCATAATAACTGAAACTCTGCACACCTTTCAAGAACATGTGCAGCATGTGAGGACCACACCCAGCTCTTCAAACCACACCCAGCTCTGCACACCTTCCAAGAACATGTGCAGCATGTGAGGACCACACCCAGCCCTTCAAACCACACCTAGCCCTGTCTATAAAAGACATCCCCCGAGCCTCACCCAGTGCTTGTGCTCGTCTACCTCCCGCTTACCTGAGAACAGATCCCTCGGCGCTGGCACTCCTGCTCTTTACAGACTTTCATTGACTTCAATGGGCGCCGCTTCTGGCTCTTCCTTCTTCCGGTTTCCGGTTCCTCCTTGCTTCAGCCTCTCTCCTATGAGTAACCTGCAAAAGAGAAAGAAGACAAGGTTAGACTGATCAGTATCTCTTGCCAGCAACAAGTAAGTGCAAAACCTTTTATTACCTGAAAGAACTTTGACAACAATTTCTGGATTCCTGTATAGACAATTTGAAACGAAATACCTTCCACGAACATTGTGATTCAAACTCTTTGTTACAAGAATATTTTGCAGAACTTTGTGAAGCAAACATTGTTTTTTCTCATGGAACTTTTAAGAATCGAACAGTGGAAACTATTAACAGCAAGGCAAACAGTAAATCAAGGACTTGCACAAATTACATGCTGTATTTTGATGTAAAAGTACAGTATTTGTTTTATAAAAGATTCTGGAAATATGGGAAAAGTGAGTCTGCTATTGGGAATTTAGGCTTTAGTTATATTATGATGAATGTTTGATATTGGTAATTCTGATAACGGTATTTGTTTAATGTTTTAGAAGCTTTACAGTAATAGAAAACACATCCCAGAGCAGTAACACATTCCAAACCTGGAAACTAGAGACCAGGATCCAAGAGGTACTTTTAGAAGAGAATTTCTAATAAATAAAGGGATAGTCAGGAACCCATTTAGGAATAGGTTGCACTTATCTATTCTTTGTTTATGTTTCATTAGGCACCAGTTTCTACAGAAGTCAGAAAGGGCCGCAGATTTGTGCAGCACTTCAACAGTGGAAACGCAAGAACGGTGTTGTCTCTCTTTTTTATTTTATCCACTTCCCCCCTTCCCTTGAGCTTCTGTTCTTAGTGCACTGTTTTAAAAACTAGTGTGCTAGAACAAGCAGTTTCAGGGTGGGGTCGGATTGTCTTCAACCTCCATCAGAACTGAACAAGAACTCAGGTGAGCTGGGCTTTGACAGAAGCACAAGCCTTAAAAAATTTCAGTTCTGGTGGACGATGAATACCGGGGAAGAAATAGAGGGCATTGACGTCACGGATATGGCGCAGGCCCTAAATGAGGACTTGGCTCATAATGAATCAGTGTCTGGCATCTTGCAACATATGCAAGAGGAAATAGAGAGATTAAAGATGGAGAATACCTCTTTAAAACAGGATTTAAGCAGGTATAAATTTAGGGGATCTCAGTGGAACACAGCTTCTACGCCTTTGTTTAAAACCTCCTCAGAGACAGGGGCGCCATCAAAACATACAACTTTGCCTTCCCCAGTTGAGGTTACTGTTAATGTTCCTAAAGTTGTGCCCTTAGCAGCACCTGAACGTTTTCATGGAGATAGTAACAAATTCCATGTTTTTATCAATCAATGTCAATTACACTTCATTTGTAAGCCACAACAGTTCCCTACTGATGATACGAAAGTGGCATTCGTCTTGTCTTATTTGGGTGGCACAGCAGCCAATTGGTCAATTCCTTTCGTGGATAGAGATGATCCCATCCTCCATAATTGGAATCAATTTAAACGTATCATGACCAGCCTTTTTGCAAAACACACTTTCATGCAGGCAAGTGATAATGAACTTTTAAATCTTAAACAAGGTAACAAGGATTTATTGACCTATCTCACTAGTTTTAATCGTTTACTCACCGAGACACAGTGGCCAGAAGAAAAGCGTGTCTCCCTTTTTTATAAAGGTTTGAGAGATGAGTTAAAAGACGCGCTGGCTCATATCCTTGATTTGCCAAAAGACTATTCGGACTTTGTAGATTTAGTTGTGAAATTAGAACATAGACTAGGAGAAAGAAAGGGAGATAAATACAAACTGGAATCACGGTTAACTTTTATTAGACACGAGAAGAAAGACACAGATAATAAACTCCCTGAACCAGAGCCTATGCAAATAGGGACACTCAGAGGTCCGCTCACATCAGAGGAAAAAGAAAGAAGGAGAAAATTTCAATTATGTTTATATTGTGGCAGGGCAGGTCACTTTGCCAGAGAATGTCCAGTAAAGCCTAAAACTCCACGAAAGGGTGCTGTTTCCTCCACCTCCTCAACTGAATCGGGAAACGATTAAGCTCGACAAGGGGAGAGGTTACTTGTTCGAGAAAACATCTTAATCAAACCTCTAATGCTGCAGCCTTCAGGGTACCGCACATACCTAGACATTTCATAATTCAGGTTGTTTTAATTGTTATTACCCAAGTGAGGCATTCTCTCCCTGTCCTACTGGACTCAGGCGCGACAGGAAATTTTGTAGATAATAAGTTAGCTGAAATCTTAGGACTTCCTATGTGCCTAAAGCCTTGTCCAGAAGCAGTATGTGCAGTGGATGGGTCAGAATTGACCTCTGGATTAATCACAAAACAAACAAGTCCACTTGTTATGGTCTGTCAGAACGGGCACACAGAGGTGATTAGCTTTGATCTGATAGATACTCCTAATTTTGGTTTGATTCTCGGGGTACCCTGGTTAACAACTCATAACCCAAAAATTGATTGGGTGAATAGAACTGTTACTTTGGATTCCTCTTTCTGTAGAACCAATTGCTATCAAGAAGCAGGTACAGAACAGAGCACAGTATTACACTGTGCTAGTGTTACACAAGATGAATCAAGTCTCCCTCCTGAATATTCTGACTTTAAAGACGTCTTTGATCCAGTAAAGGCTAGTGTGCTGCCCCCACATCGGTCTTATGACTGCCGTATAGATCTTATCCCAGGGGCCCCTTTACCTAATAACAGAGTATATGCTTTGACTAACGAAGAAACCAAATACTTAAGAACCTACCTAGATGACCTACTACAGTCTGGGTTCATCCGTCATTCCACATCTCCGGTGTCATCTCCACTCTTTTTTATCCCGAAGCCGGATAAATCCCTGCGCGCGTGTATCGATTATAGAGGACTAAATAAGGCTACAATAAATAATAAATATCCTCTTCCTCTAATACCTGTGTTGTTGGATCAATTAAGACATTCTACTGTATACACTAAACTAGATCTGCGGGGAGCATACCACCTGGTCCGAGTAAAAGAGGGGGATGAGTGGAAGACAGCTTTCAAGACAAAGTTTGGTTTATTTGAGTACACAGTAATGCCCTTTGGGTTATGTAATGCCCCTGCTGCCTTTCAGTTCTTTATAAATGAGGTCCTACACGAATTCCTGGACGTTTGTGTCATAGTATACATAGACGACATCCTCATTTACTCTAAGAACTCAGAAGAACATACCCAACATGTTCGTGCAGTATTATCAAAGTTAAAAGAAAATCATCTTTTTGCTAAGTTAGAAAAGTGTACTTTTAATGTCAACAAGGTGGACTTTTTAGGATACTGCCTGTCACCTCAAGGAATAACTATGGATGTAAAGAAAATCAGTGCTATTGCTGATTGGCCAGAACCATCCTCTGTAAAAGATATTCAGAAATTTCTGGGTTTCGCCAATTTTTATAGGAGGTTTATTGCACATTTTGCAGACATTGCGGCCCCAATAACTACCTTGTTGCGGAAAGGGCAACGATTTCTTTGGACTGATGAGGCGGCACACGCCTTTCAACTCCTAAAACAAAAGTTCACTTCAGCCCCAATTCTGAAACATCCTGATCCTGACTTGCCCTTTTTTGTTGAAGCGGATGCTTCACAAGTAGCTTTAGGAGGAGTTCTCTCTCAACGAGATGCAGTAGATGGCCAGTTACATCCTATAGCCTTCTATTCCAAAAAGTTATTGCCAGCTGAACAAAATTACACTGTGGCTGAAAGGGAACTACTAGCTATCAAAGTAGCCTTTTCAGAATGGAGGCACCATTTAATGGGAGCCAAGTACCCAGTTACAATCTTTTCTGACCATAAGAACCTACAGTTTTTTGGATCACTTAAAGCACTAACACCACGTCAGATGCGCTGGTTAAATTTTTTTAGCACATTTGACTTTGTTATAACCTATAGACCAGGTGCACAACAAATTCAATCTGATGTGTTATCTAGATACGGACATACCTCAGACATGAAACAAGATAAAATAGGAGAACCCATTATTCCTCCTCAAAAGTTGTTGGCACCAGTACAACAGAAGGATTTCATCACAGATCTATATAATGCACACATGCAAATAGCACCTCAGGATTGGTTAAAGGATTCCCATAACACAATACAACGAGGTTTATTGTATCACGACAACATGCTGTTAGTGCCCACCTCTGAATTACAAACACAGGTGATAATTTGGCATCACGCCTCACCGTTGGCAGGTCATCCTGGTTGGGTAAAAACCCTGGAAAATGTGCAAAAACACTTTTGGTGGGACACTATAAGAAAGGACATTAAGCAATTTGTCACTACCTGTCCAATTTGTGCAAGACATAAATCTTCTCATAAGGCTCCTGACGGCTTGTTAATACCAATGCCAACACCCAAACAACCTTGGCACACTGTGAGCGTAGACTTTATTGTAGGTTTACCACCTGTAAAATCCTTCACAACAGTGTTGGTTATAGTGGATTTTTTATCTAAAATGGCACATTTTGTACCATTACGGAAATTACCCACGGCGGCAGAATTTGCCGATATTTTTATAAGGGAAATTGTGCGTTTACATGGTTTGCCAAGCAAAGTGGTGTCAGACCGAGGGAGCCAGTTCAACTCCAGATTTTGGAAAAAATTATGTGAAAAACTGAAAATAGATGTGGCCTTATCCACTGCTTTCCACCCAGAGACAGATGGACAGACTGAACGACTGAACCAAACCTTACTTCAAACGCTACGTTGTTTATTGGCTGATTATTCTAGTGAATGGTTGGAAGCTCTCCCTGTAGCAGAGTTTATTTATAATAATACTGAGCATTCAGCTCTACTTTGCTCACCATTCTATTTCTTGCAGGGGTATCATCCAAGAGCTATACCCATTTTGTTAGAAGATTCCCTGTTGCCTACAGTAACGGATAGACTAACGAGGTTAGGTGACATACAAGACAAAGCCAGGAAACATTTATTAAAGTACAAGGAAAGCATGAAAAGACAAGCAGACAAACACAGGTCTGAGGCCCCAATGTATAAAATTGGTGACAAGGTATGGCTCTCCACAAAGAACCTAAACATAGAGGGATCCCGAAAGCTGCAACCACGTTTCATTGGACCCTTTAGTATAACTGCCATAGTAAACCCGGTAACAGTAAAATTAGATTTACCAAAAGAATATCCAGTACATACTACATTCCATGTGTCCTTGCTTAAGCCGTACAACTCAAAAACCCGACCTGAACCACCACCTCCACCCATACCAATTAAGGGAAATCTGGAATATGAAGTGAAAAGCATAAAAGACTCAAAAAGAATTAGTGGACGTCTGTTTTATTTAGTAGAATGGAAAGGATATGATGAATCTGAGAATTCATGGGAACCAGCATCATATGTACATGCCCCACAGCTGATTAGACTGTTTTATTTAAAAAATCCAGGAAAACCCCGTCCTGTAGGAGGGCCTTTGAGGGGGGCAACTGTTAGGGTTTGTACACAGCAAAGAGCATGTCCCCTCTCACTGCACTAGTGGGTTCTGTAATAGCTCCCTTTTAAACTTACTATTGAAAGCCTTTCTTGTTATCTCACCTTCCCCCCCCCCCTAGGCTTCTGTGTATGTTGTTTAATGTGCTGTTTTGTTTACACATTGGGCCTTGCTTTTACCAAGGCTTCTTTAAAATACTCCTCCCTAGGCCATGTGTTAATCCAACTCATTTGCATAATAACTGAAACTCTGCACACCTTTCAAGAACATGTGCAGCATGTGAGGACCACACCCAGCTCTTCAAACCACACCCAGCTCTGCACACCTTCCAAGAACATGTGCAGCATGTGAGGACCACACCCAGCCCTTCAAACCACACCCAGCCCTGTCTATAAAAGGCATCCCCCGAGCCTCACCCAGTGCTTGTGCTCGTCTACCTCCCGCTTACCTGAGAACAGATCCCTCGGCGCTGGCACTCCTGCTCTTTACAGACTTTCATTGACTTCAATGGGCGCAGCTTCTGGCTCTTCCTTCTTCCGGTTTCCGGTTCCTCCTTGCTTCAGCCTCTCTCCTATGAGTAACCTGCAAAAGAGAAAGAAGACAAGGTTAGACTGATCAGTATCTCTTGCCAGCAACAAGTAAGTGCAAAACCTTTTATTACCTGAAAGAACTTTGACAACAATTTCTGGATTCCTGTATAGACAATTTGAAACGAAATACCTTCCACGAACATTGTGATTCAAACTCTTTGTTACAAGAATATTTTGCAGAACTTTGTGAAGCAAACATTGTTTTTTCTCATGGAACTTTTAAGAATCGAACAGTGGAAACTATTAACAGCAAGGCAAACAGTAAATCAAGGACTTGCACAAATTACATGCTGTATTTTGATGTAAAAGTACAGTATTTGTTTTATAAAAGATTCTGGAAATATGGGAAAAGTGAGTCTGCTATTGGGAATTTAGGCTTTAGTTATATTATGATGAATGTTTGATATTGGTAATTCTGATAACGGTATTTGTTTAATGTTTTAGAAGCTTTACAGTAATAGAAAACACATCCCAGAGCAGTAACACATTCCAAACCTGGAAACTAGAGACCAGGATCCAAGAGGTACTTTTAGAAGAGAATTTCTAATAAATAAAGGGATAGTCAGGAACCCATTTAGGAATAGGTTGCACTTATCTATTCTTTGTTTATGTTTCATTAGGCACCAGTTTCTACAGAAGTCAGAAAGGGCCGCAGATTTGTGCAGCACTTCAACAGTGGAAACGCAAGAACGGTGTTGTCTCTCTTTTTTATTTTATCCACTTCCCCCCTTCCCTTGAGCTTCTGTTCTTAGTGCACTGTTTTAAAAACTAGTGTGCTAGAACAAGCAGTTTCAGGGTGGGGTCGGATTGTCTTCATCCTCCATCAGAACTGAACAAGAACTCAGGTGAGCTGGGCTTTGACAGTCTAAGAGCATCCTAGTGTGTTCATACAGGGTAGCGTCCCTACAGGAGAGAGCTAAAGTCAAGGATTCCAAACCTCGTTCAAGAGGAATAGAGGTATACAGGGAATTAATATCCATGGTGGCAAAAGAACAGTCCTCTGTCCAATCAATATCCTGTAATTGGGATAACATATCTTTGGTGTTCCTGATGAAAGAGGGAAGATTATGTACGAGGGGTTGGAGAAAGTGGTCAATGTATTCTGAGATGTGTTTTCTCTATCATAAACTATATATGTACTGCCCAACACACTCTAGCAAAACAGCTTGCAGCCTACATCCCACCTATCTACTGCACTTATTCCTTCCTGTGACAGCCAGGTTGTGCTAATGTGACTGATGCTCTACTGAGGAAAGGGGTAGTTCAAATGCCTCTACTGCTGGTTTTCAAAGCTAAATGAAAAGATGCTAGTTCTAGTGGTCCATGGGCTGGATCCATGACTAGTTCAGGAGAAGTGTCAAGTCCACTGGCTTCCTGAACAGCTGTGACTGTGGAACCGGTATTAGGGTAGGGCATTGAAAGGTCTTCAACCTATGGGTACCAGATGAGTGGGGTTTAGTATTTCAGCTCGTCCACATTCAGCATTAGAGTGAGTGTGTATGTGCATCTATTCAGGGTAAACCTTGATTCTTTGTGAGTACAAAATGATTTAACCACCAACATTAAGTGTTCAACATGTGCCTGATCTTGATCAGTATCTGATCCAAATAGGTCATCAATACAGTCCCAGTAAAAAGTAGGGTATCCTCCCTGTACTGCTTCTCCTCAAGGAGTCTTTGCATCTCCCTTCTCTACCTTCCTTTTTTTCAACTGGTGGCAGAAGTGGCTCAAGGGATGGTAGCAACACGTGAGGTGTCAATGGCACAGAAGCCATGGTCAAACTCTGTGTCAGTGGTGGTGTTGGAATAGAAAATATAATAGGACACCCCAATTGCCAAAAATCAAGCATTCATTTCTATAATACACAAGGAACAAAAATAATGTGCATTCATAAGTTAATTTGTGTTGTTTCAGAAATTAGTTATTAAGCACTCCATGAACTGTCAACCGGAACATACATACATGACATACAAAAAAATAAGACACATAATAAATCACAAAAAAATCAAAGTCAGTACAAACATGAGATCATGGTGCCCCATTAGTTAGCACACAGAGTTATTCAGTCCTTAGCAGGGTTATCCTTCTTTTCAACAAATGAATTCCCAGAGGGGAGTATTTAGTCCCCCAGAAAGTTCATACAAGTAATATGCCTTCACTTAAAATATTGGGGAATGCACTGTATTGATCTCACACTCCTTTAATCTCTATATCGTCCGCCGAACTGTTTTGACCTCCAAATGGGACATCATCATTATAATGAGGTCATCTTCAGGGAGTTACCCTTTGTATATGTGGACAACCAGATAGTCAAATGAATCAGGGACCTGAGAACCAAGTGTTTTGGTTAAAACATGTGTCTGCATAGTTCTCAATGTGCTGCCATGTAATACTTAGTCCCCACCTTACAGCAGCTGCAAAGAATGAGTCGTGATGAGTCTAAGCTTTTCTGCTATTCTTTAAAGTGCAGCATGGTGCTGTTTGGACATTACATTCAAAGCCTCAACTGAGCTAGCAGGTTGTATGGAAATTGGTGAGACTTTCTATTATGTTTTAGTATAGTGATCTTTCTCCCATGAGCTTTAACAGGATCAAACCTCATTTTCCTTTAAAGGGACTGGAATAGCCGCATGGAGGGGAAGTGGCACCAGAATGACAACCGTTGTAGGTTCTAGCACCCATAGAGCAATCAGTGTCAGAAGGGAGCCAAATCGAGCCCCATACTGATGGGCCAGGTGGCACGTCAGGGGGAACCACTGAATTTTGAAATATTTTAAACATCATTCAGAGGAATGATGCTAAATCTATTCCTGCCATTGGTACTGCGGAAGGAGGAGGCAGTTGAGGTAAATATCAACTCTGACATCAGTGGAGTCAGCGGAGCAGGTTGTGTGGGCAATTTCAATAACTTTGGCCCAAACAAATGTAGGGGGCTGCAGAAAAGCTCTAGGGCGAGAAATCCTAACTTTGGATTTGGAGCTCCTCAGAGAACAGTGCTTCTTTTTATGGCACAGACTTCCAATCATATGTGGAGTTGAGACATCATAAACAATCGTCCTGTGGATCTCTATTGGACTCTAATCCATAACATTTTTGGTTAGGCATGAACCTAGACCTGTTAAGGGGTGACATTTCACCTTAACTGCAGCAACTTTCTCTCCTCTCATGAGGTGAAAAGAGAAGCTCCTGACCTTCTCTGAAGGGTATGGAAAAAAACAGAATTTCTGTTGAAGTGGCAATTTTAGGGCCCCAGTGACACCACCATGACTCCATTTCCAGTGTTGAGAAGTAGCCAATGCCACCTCCAACTGGCGCCCAAAAACTATGGCAAAAGTTTCCGGATCCAGTCTGCAATATTCAAATTTGACGAATCTGTAGCGTGAAGAACCCATTAGAAAATGTTTTTTATAGCCTTTTTTGACCGTTGTTCCATGAAATCCCAAATGAATCTTGCGTATCAACTCACCAAGGCAGAAGATGTAGAAACCCTGAGTGGCCGCTGATGGTGAACAAACATTGACATCCGCTAACTCTCCCTACCAATAAGGGCAGAAGGGAAGGCTGATCACCAAATGGGAAGGATTGCTTTTATAAATGTGGGTGCCAACAGAAATCAGTATATTACGTTTCCGCTTTGAGTTGGTTGCGTTTTGACAAAGCTGAAGATACAAATCTCAAATCCTGGCTACAAAAATCCCAGGGGGGTCCATATCATTGTCAGTCAGTTCTGGTAGCAGAAATTCGCAAATAATAATGCCTGCACCAGAGGGACAACAGTGTCAATACTCAGCTTTCTACTTAGCTATTGGCAAGAATCTTAAAGCAGAACTTGGCGATGTAGTATACTATATTCTTTCTATGGTGGGATGGTACATTTATGAGCTATTCTCTTAGAGTAAAGTGATGACTTATGTGTGCTCAGTCCCTTAAATGCAAGCAATTCCACCAAATAGCATATGGATACACTGATGTCCTATTGCCTCTTATGAAATGGGACCTCCATGAGACTGGCATTCTTGTGAAACGAGCAGCACTTTTAAAACATCCTTTGCTTGAATCTAGGTGTGATGGCCTCTTTACTATGAGCAGGGAACAAGAGGAGAAAATATCTTACATTGCAGGTTACTGTACTTTTCCATCTCTGCTGTACATTCTGATGCCACCTTGATAATGAAGAAAATGAATCTTGGAATTTTCGAGGATTAGATAATGAAGGTGCCTTGAAGACACATGTTCTATGCCAAAAAGAATTTCAATTACCAAAAGCAAAATGTCAAGGAAGCCTCCATCAGCAACAAACAAAAATGATTCCTTACGTCTAATGGAACACTGAAGGTGTCAGAGTGGGAGTTAATATGTTGTCAAAAAGCAAGTGTATCAAGTAGATAATCCAGTCAGAAATGTTAATTGTACTACTAGGATTTATACGATCTGTAGTACTTCATCAATCAAGTATAAGCTCTTCCTTGTTCAGCTGCAGCACTCAACAAAAGCCTATTTATATCCCTGGCTGACATAACATTAACTTTTTGATGCCTTTGCCTAGAAAACCACGAGCTGCTATTTCAAAGGAAGGCCAGACAATAGGCCATGAAGGGAGGGGGGAATGAGCCTCATGATGTTCCAGGTCACAAACGCCTTTCAATATATACATCACTGTTCTCTTTTGAACTGAGGAAACTCAAGTAGACATCTGGTGACAAAAAAAGCAGATATGATCTTGGAGGTGAAGATCTCCTAAGATGGCTGGTAAAAGAACTGGGCCAGACTAAGTTGGAGAACTCAGCTCACCACCAATAGTAGACTGGTTTTAACCATGAAAAAACATATTGGAATCCTGGTGCAGACAAAATGGTTTTCCTTCATGCTCCTGTGGCTGACTGTCTAAAGAAGTGTGGAAAGAGCTCTTCGGCTCTGTCCTGAATCTTAAAGACCACAAAGGTGCTCTAAGGATGGCGGCACTAGATTTTAGCTGACCCTGAAGGATAAAAATGCCACCATCCTGCCAGTTAAGCCTACTTGCCCCTCCGTAACTGCTCTCTTATAGCCTGTGAATGCACAACATCCTAGAATAAAGACCACTGGAGACTAGTCTGGAAGAAAATCAGCCGACTAGTTACAGTTGGACATTTCTTTTGTCTCCCATGTGGAATTTCTCCTGCATCACAGAAGTGTAGAAGGCCCTGTGGATAAAGGCAGCTGATGCTGCTCTAGAAAAGCATTACAAAGACCTGGACATTTTGGTGTGGACCTGAAGTACTGAGGTGGGAAGTACCCATTACTTGAGACCATGGACTGAAGAGCTGAGCCTGAAGATGTGGAGATTTTCAGCATCAATCCATAGTTATTGCACTGCATCTGGAAATTGGAAAACATAATAATCTGGAGGCCTGCAACATGTGGCCAAACATACCAGAAAAAGATTCGACCTTGGTTGCTTCATCTTAAAGGTATATCTCATTCAGAGCTTGTTGACACAAAGTTGAGGGCTATAGAACTGACCGGTCAACAAGTGTATCAGATGTTAGGGAACCCTTTCAGCCCTGCCCGGCAGAAGTTCTATGACTTTCAGGAAATTCAGAAAATAAACCTTAACAGGGATGAACCATCAACTTTTAATCACCAAAGGTTCAGCTGCAAAGGGTGCATATACGTATATACTGCACCAAATAACAAGGTAATTGATGGAATGATTTCATGAACCTCACACACTGAAAATTGCTTGGACCACATTCCAGTTCAGCGTTTTTTGGCCTACCATGCCACTCTTCACAGAAGCACTCGTTATAAAAATCATTATTGACTCTGCTCTTCAAGGGAATAGTACCCATATACTAACATTGGATTTTTAAGAGAAAACGTTTTGTTTATCCTACATGTAATCCATACATCCTATTTTCTTCCCTTTCGTGACATGATATGCATTATACTTTTTTTCTAATCAACTTGATTTGGACATTTTAGGGTCATTATGTTTTTTAAGTCTATTGTTGTTTTAGTTAGTAGTTGCATACGTAGGAAAGTCTTGTTGCTTGAGCTAAGCTACCATGGGTGAGCCACAGATTCCTCAGTGAAACAAGTTTTCCTTTTAGAACCAGATCGTTTAGGCCCTGATGGAGCTTGGAGATGGCTGAATTTAGAGGCGTCAACAAAAATAGACGGCTCATTGCCCTAGGTATATAATATCACACTTCAAATACTGGGTCACCAATTGACTATGTGGTTGTGCACAGATCATTTTCTTCTTGAGTTTTGCAAGCTTGTCTGTCACTTCATATTACTAGTGCAGCTGAAAGGCCTAAAGGAATTGACTGAAGTAGTTTCTCAACGTAACCTAATGTATGTGGGGTTTCTTCTTAACACATATCCAAGAAAACAACTGTTGGCATGACAATGTTCCCTGCATCATAAACTGACATACACCCTGTCCTGAGTAACCCGAAAGAAATTGGTATCCTGGTTTACTTTTGGCACAAGTACACAAAAAAATCCAGCCTATGTCAAAGTGATCTAGAAACCCAGGGACCTGGCTCTAAGTTTGGGAAGGATGCCAAAAGCGTTCTCTCTAGAAGGCACCAGGCTTCCATCTGTATCACTGGGACAAGTACTGTGAGTGGTGGTGGCAGCATACCGTTTTGAATCCATAGCACTGGACAGGGCTTCTTACATGCTCAAAGTGAGAGTGCAAAGCCCACAAATCTGCTGATGTAAAGTTTTGCTTATAGGTCATGCCAAAGACCCTGCCCTGACATCCCTGTGTGTGTGTAAATTGTGTGTGTGTGTATGGTGAATGGTAGCAGGACTCTATGTTGTTTGTGAGTGTGTGAATACTGAGGCTAGTGGGTTCCATTTTAGATTGCCCTGGTTTGACATGACACAAGATGGTGATTGTGGTACAGCTGCCCTAGAAAGTGGAAGTGAATCACTTGCATTCAGAAGCTGGAAGGTCTAGCCCTAGATATTGAAGTGTGGGAAATAAGACAGGGTTGCGTTTAGAAAGTCTATTGTAACCTTTTTAGCAGGGAATACTGGATTAGTCCTCCCTGAGTGCTCGGGGGCAATGGGGCGAGTCAGCAGATTCAGTTGTTTGGGGGAAAGAAGTTTTTTGGGCAGACCCTGACTCATTTGTCTTCTGAGATTGTCCCTCAAGGCTCTAGGATGGAAACTGTTGCATGACAGCAGGACATCATGTGCCATTGGTTTTCTATACAGTTTAGTTTCCGAGAAGCCAGCTGAGGGATAGATCAAGAGATCAAGGAAGGGAAGTTTGTCTTTGCTGTATTCGCAACTGAATCTCAGGAAATTGTTCTGAGAATTAAGCCACTGGTGGAATAAAGTGATGGAGGTGGCTTCCCCATGCCAAATGACCAGGATCTTGTTGATGTACCACTTCCCAATCTTGATGCTGGGGTGGTATGGGATGTTAGAGAACAGGACTTGTTCTGTCTCAAAGGCATGCATATACACATTCGCCAGACTAGGGGTGAAGGTGCTGCCTATGGACGTTCTGGACGTTTGTAAATACAAAGTCTTTGAAGCTGAAAAGTTCTCTTTCATAGACAAGTTGGCACATTTCATAATGAAAGAAACCGTTGTGAGGTAGTCATAGGCATTAGCTCGAATCAGGGTTTCCTCAGTGGCAAGAGTTTGATCTTGGGGGATGCATGTGTAAAGAGATTCAACATCGAAAGAGAGCAGGTATTCTGCCTCAATATCGAATGCAAGGCCATCGAGTAGTTTGAGGACATCTTTCTAGTCTTGTAAGTAGGCTGGCATCTCACGGACCAGAGGTCTTAGAAAAACAATCAACAAACTCTTAAGAGTGGTTGTGATGCTATATGTATTTAACTACTGACTCCATGTTTGACCTTCAACTCCATTTTGTGTGAGTGATTTAATTTTGTGTCCTGCTGCGGTTGCAGGGCAGCGCAGATGTTTTCCACACAAAACTTGTTTTCCACACAGAACTTGTTTTTCTCTCCATGAGAACACGGTCAGACCGTGCTGGAACATATTATGGGGGGGATGCGGACTCAGAAGGTTCTTATCAGTGGAATGTACAGGTCTGCCTCAAAAAAAAGCATGGGAGCCTGGCCAGCTCTTTTGCATGTTTTCAACGCAGACATAGAGCCAGTGTTTAGTTTTATAACATAAGGGAAAGTGTTCTAGAATGCTCTCCTTGCGCTTGTTTAAGGTATAAAAGATGGGTCTAGACGCGCTGCCCAGGATCTCTTGATCCCATTCGGGGGTGTCCTGCCTTGGCTGATCGAAGGGTTCCCCAGTCAGGCTGGTGATGATGATGATGTCTACCCCCATGATGATACATTTTACATTTTGATTATTTAGCTTATGTATACATGCTCTGTTGATATATTGCATATTTCTTTTTAAGTCTTGATGACTTGATGCACTGGATATTTATTGGTTTATCTTTGTATTTACATGTTCTGCTGCATTTGAGTTACATGCTTAGTCTCATGTTTTTGTGTGACTTTTGTTTGATATTTGGCATCATGTCCTCTTAGTTTAAGTGAGAGCAATACAGTGGTTCCAGCAGTGCTCAAGTGTTTTTAACCCTTACCCAAGGGCACACTCATAAAACTGTTTGCGAGTGCTGCTGTCAGTTTTAAGCACTATCACCTGCACCCTCTGCACAATTCACCACCTTTCAGCTCACCATAGGGACAACCCAACTCTCTTTAAAACATCATCAGAGTTCCTCAGTCACAGTAAGGGAATTGTAACCCACACCGTGATCAGTTGCCACAGTGCAAGGAGATTCCCTATGATGAAGCATGCCACCTTTGGTGGGTGAGTGAAATTGTCCTTAGAACAGAATATCCCCATTCAGCCAGGTTTGCGTTCCCCCTTTTCCTCTCCCTGTTGCTCCTTTCTTTCTTAAAGACTCAGGTGTATGATCATGGTAATCCTACTTGGAGCCAGCCTCATCACTCCCTGCTGGGAGACCTATATATCACCTTACACGAAAACAAGTTCTTAGGAACTTGTGTATTTTGAGTCAGTATGGATCTAGAGGGGGCAATGCTGCTATATCTGTCAGTACACATACATTTGTGGGTTAAATAAATGAATCAACCAGGGGCATGAATATTGCCAATGAAAATCCACACTATGAAATATTCAAACAGTCTAAAACACCAATTAAGGGGACTTTTTGTCCGTAGAAGACAACTTTCAAAGAATCTTCAGCAGGACAAAGATCAATAGATATTTGCATGTAGCACCCTGAAATTAAATCAAACTAAAGAAAGCAGCCAATACCATTAGAAATTACCATAATTTGTGTGGTGTACTCCCAGAGTTTTGCCTGGAGTATTTTTTGCTGGTTGAAGAGCTCTGGTCAATTTACCCCTGCTAGTCAGGGTAAAGTGTCTGTGCTCATTTTAAACATGATGGGATTTGGCATACCCCTAATTGGCATATTTTGCTTACCTCTAAGTCCCTAGTATATAGACACCAAAGTGCCAGTGAGTTAAATGTCACCACTAGGCTGCAGCACACATTGTCACCCACTGCAGTGGCAATGCAATCATGACTGCAGACCTTCCACCAGTAGCCTGGCTGTATAAATTCACCCTGTCAAAATGACCCCTTTTGACAGCCCTAACAACCGCCTTTTAAGTATTCATAAGTCATCCATAAGTAAGCAATACTGCCACTAAGGCAGGGTGCATGGTATTTTAAAGTAGAACATATAAAGGTTATTTCACTGTAGCAGGGTAGGCTGTTCCATAAGAAAGCATATAATATTAGGTTTACAGCATTAAACATACAATATTAAGCTTAATAAATGCCATCTCTGACTAGAAAACATCAACAAATTGAACTGGTTGACTTTTTGAATTGTTTATTAAAAGCCCAAATCACTGGTGAAGTCTGTTTTGAATAAGCGTTGGAAAAATGACTTGAAAAGTCAACTCTGGCCTGCCTGAAGTCCCTGGAAGCCAAAGCAGCATTTTGCTCACTGGCAGCCAGTAATCTGTATTTTAATTGGCATGAATGAGGAGTGAACTTGCTCTGAGGACAGGGACAAAAGTCCATTGGTGTGAAAAGGTGTTGTGTCCTTAACAGGATGGCCTGTGGGCTGGGCCCAAGGACGTGATTAACTTAAAAAAGGCCTACCCTGTCACAAGCAGACATAGCTAACACCCAAGCCTGCACCCTTCCTTTGTCCCTCCAGCTAGACCAGCCTCCATCACCGTGGGCCTCTTGTTAACATCACATTGTCAGATCCTTCTGAATCATCAAGACCTGCATGACAGGTCTGCTGGAATTTGTCATGACATGGGAAGCGCACTTCAGAGGAGTAAGACAGTATGGCAAAACAATCTGCATGTGTCTACTGTTTGGTTACTGAAAACTCAGCTTTGTCCTACCAAATGTCTGTCTCCTGGACCTGTGGAAGATCAAAAGAGGACTGAACCTGCTGCCTGTCACCTAAGAAAAGCCTTTAAGACTGGTTCCACTCATCTTGTAACCAGAGCGAAGAATTGGACTCCAAGGGTCATAAGACTGACATCGTATTAAAGCTACAGAGACAGCACAAGCTAGAAGAGGTCTTTTTTCCTGTAAATGCCCAGTTGACCAGTGGCAACTGGGCTGCAATTTAATCCTAGTTTTGGCCTCTGCTAGACATCCTGTTAGTCTGTAACTGCCTCCCTTGATTTAAAAGTTTACTCCTGTGGTGGACTAGAACTTAAAAGACTAAAGTCGTGAATTAGGCTTACTTAAGGACAACCCCCCCAAAAAGTTGAGCAGATGGTACACTATGCTAGGGCTAATCATGGTCAAGTGACACATTGCGATTTACTGGCAAAGTGCTTGAACTCCACAGAAGTGAAAGTGTGAGATGACCTCATAGAATGGGTAGGTGCAGAGGAAGCACACGTGGCGCACTAGACACAATGGCAAACTGGCAGATGATTTGCTCACGTCGGGGAGATCACCCAAACTTTAACAACTATGTTGGATGACTAAATGTGACCTTACCGAAGGGGCCTAGTCTATGGGGTCTATGTGGAGAGTCACCCACAACTGCCTTACTAACGCCACAGCGACAGACAACTATCATACTGGAGGTACAGTCTTGTAATGAACCCTGTTAGCCTTTTGGTCCTCTTGATCTGAAGCCGGGAGGGAAGTTTTATTGGGTTGATACACTAAGCCTACGTCGGAGTTCTCGTTTTTGTTTAGTCTAGCCTATATTGGCGCAGATGTTATTGTAGAGGGGAAAAAGTTTTGCAGCTTTGGATGAGCCAGGGGAAAGTAAAAAAGCAACAGACCTAAAACGCAAGAAGACAATTGGGTGTATTGTTGATGATGGTTATAGCCCTCGTACATTTTGTAGGGCTCTGATTGTTGATGCTAAAAATGCAAATAATAATACAATTAAAAAAGGACTAAAGCCAGAAGGATAAGTCTTTGACTACTATGAACCTGGTCAGTGTATCCGATCTGTGCTCCATCATGGTCAGCAAATTTTTTTACATAGGTCCTCTTTTACCATGACCATTGACCATCATTGGCACTTTGTGCTTCTTGGTGCTATCTATACTTAAAACAAATCATATCTCTGGCTTCCGTTATTAGATATTTGTCTTTTTTTAAGTTTTACTTTTTTTCCTGATTTGTATTGGGATGCTTATTGTTTTGCATTTTGACTTTGTAACTGTTTAGTACGGCATAAATACTTTACCAATTGCTTTTAGGTTAAACCTGTTGGCTCAGTGCCATAGCTACCAAGGGGATGAGTTCAGGTTTATTAGGGACTTTAGTGGTTTGTCCACTCTGAAAAGGGTAGTGATTATTACTATAGGCGAGTACTCACACCCTGCCTCCAATAATAACCCAATGCATTACAAATACTGTGCTAGACTAAGTATGACAAGTGAAGCAGTAACATTATGAATAAAGAAAGGAAAAAATGACCACAAATAAATCAACGTTTTATATATAGATCAGGAGTTTTCCCTACATAGCAAAATAAATTGGTGCTACTCAAAGGTGAAAGTAGTGATGGTGCGGTGCACGTGTTGGAAGTGTTTGCACCTATAAAATAGAAACACAGATGACATTTGATCAGTTGACATAAATCTTCAAAACAGCACTGAGAAAAGTAAGAATTACAAGATAAGACTGAATAAGGTGTAAAACAGTCTAAAACAGTATTTCCCAACCTTTTGGCTTCTGTGGACCCCCACTTTATCAATACGGGAACCCATGGGCTCCCACTGAATCATTATTGGAATACGGGGACCCCCACCTCACCTGAGTCATTACTCAAAGCTGGGGACCTAATCTGTTTAAATTAATACATTTTCTAAGCAGTCGCGGACCCCCCGAGGAGGCTTCGCAAACCCCCAGGTGTCCCCAGACCACAGGTTAGGAACCACTAGCCTACAACGCTCGTTAAGCCAACATTTCAAACATAGTAGCCCACTTTCACAGGGTATTCATCAGGACAAAGGATAATAGACATTTATATGTAGCACCCTGCAATGAAAACAGAGAGAAAATAAATCAGTCAATACCATATCGAACTAACTCTACTGGTATGACAGATGAAGTGGTCATGTAGCACATACCTACTTCAGCCGAGGACAGAGTAGATCTCTAAAAAAAACAAAAAAACAAAGGAGGTAGACAAATAATTACTGATCCCTATAAGAATGTAGAACTCAAAACCTCATATGCATGATTTCAGAAAAAAGGGTTACCCAAGAGTCTGAAAGAATGCTTCCAGAACTAGGACAAAGTGAGATAGAATCAGGCAAAAAATACAACTGAGATTAAAAGATAGTAATTATTACTATGGTGCACCCGGAACAATAAGAGTCAAATTCCATAAGCGTTATTCAATCTTCTTTATTTCACTCCAAAATCTTTCTTTTTTCATGTAAAATCAGTTACAGTCACAGCTAATGACTTTCATCGAAAAATGATCTTCTTCAGGGCGTATCACTTCAAATGCAATATGTCCTCTATGTTTCCAAAGAGAGAGCCACCTTATGTCTAGCACAGTCACATCCATCTTTCCATCTCTCAATTTCTTACTCGTTCGCCCAGGGTTTATTTAGTGAAATAAATAAGTATGCAAAACTATCAGACATGGCAAGCAGTGTTTGTCACCTTAATCCCCACAATCAGGATGTGGCATATTCCATGTTGACAGACCCGTGCCCTGGCAGGCACTCAGTTTTGCCAAATGTTCTACCAAAATAGACCTTGAGAAATGGAAAGATGGGTGTGTGCTCTCTAATCCAAGGAGTCTGGCAGTCCTTCTCTCGACCCTGACAACTGATTCGTTTTAAATTGGTTAACTGGTTCCTTTCTATGGTTTACATGCAACACCTTTATAACTTATAAAACTATCCAAAAGGATTTGGGAGTCAAAGCTGTGAATTAAAAAATTGGAGCATGACAGAAGCTGGTTCCGATCGACAGTATTCCAATGGAAAAAAACACACACAGATGCAGAGAATGTGCACAGCAATAAGCTCAGCCACGAACTGCAAGCCTGGGCTCATGGCACTAGCAGATCTTGTACTTTCTAAACAGTTTTTAAAACACATTCAGGTCTACCACAATGTTTCATAAAGATGCCCAATTCAAAATAAGAAAGAGATAGGATATAAAGTTTTACCCATGGATCCACTGAGTAACCAAGCAGTTGTACCTGGACCTCTCTGCAGGGTCACCCTCAAATATGTTGCCTTCACACCTCCTGTTTTGCTGAATTTTTTGTTTGCAGCCTTAAGACTCTGCAAACTTTACCACTGTTAACCAGTGCTAAAGTGCAGGTGCCCTTCCGTTAAAACAGGGTAAAATTGGTTTGCGCGTAAATGGCACATTTAATTTAAATGTAAGTCCCTAGTATATGGTTCTACAAGCACACAGGACCTATAAAATAAAGGATACTAGTAGGAATGAAGTACTAGTTGTATCACCCATTAAGGTAATTTATCAAAACATGTCTGAGGCCTGTAGTGGAATTTTAAACTTTTCAACCTGGCAAAATAAAACTTATGGAAGGCATAAAACCACCTTTTTTTAAAATCCTTATAAGCCACCCCTGAAGGTAGGCCATAAAAGCCCATGAAGAAGGGTGCATGGTATTTAAAACGTTGGTCATTTTGTCTCCAGCCTACAATCTCCGTTCCTTTTTGTATGATGTCAGCTTGTGTTAAACACTGGTTTCTTGTATTTGTGTTCAGTTGCCATTCTGAGGCAGCAGTGCATTACGCTCCATTGCTGTGGGACATACTGCAGAAGTTATGAAAGAGCAAGGCTACCTAGGAAAGGGTTATTGAATAGGAGAGATTTCAGAACGTTCAATCCCTTATTAATGGATGGTCAGAGGCACTGAAGCAACATGCTGGTTAGTTATGCAGGCATAAAGGTAGATGTGAAGATGCCATTGAGGAGTTTTTGCTTCCCTTACTTAAACGGTTTCCTTGATTCCCAGGGTACTCTTATGTTGGTCACTAACTATGCACTGAACAAACAAGTTACTTTCTGTAACATTATTTCTGGTGGATACTCAATCTACTTGCAGATTCCTAAGTGCCAGACTGGATGCAAAAAACTTGAAATAGATCACTTGCACCAATATTTGGTAATATGGCTCTGCCTCAGCTCCCAGGATCAATCGATGGATATGACATCAGAGACATATGAGGTACCATCCCAGGGCACAGACATCAGTTTCCGAAATCTGAAGACCTGGCTTTTCGAGTAGTCCCACTAGGCATTAGATTTGGCTAGACTCATACCTTCTCAGTGCCATGATACCTTCCCAGGTGACAGTTCATTCTACAAATCTACATATCAATTCCTCACTGTTTTCTCCCATGCCCTCAGAGGAGGCACAATCTTGCTAACAAATTGCATTACATTAATTTGGGAGCTTATAAAAAAATAAAAAAAACATCACTTGTCCACTCCTCCAGCTGGGGATATGCACTTGTATGATGACAAATCGGCGGTTATATACAGTATCTGTCAGAAAGGGGAAAAAAAGAAAAATATAAAAATATAAAAGAAAAAAAGGCTGATTGATTGAAAGGTCAATAGCAATTTGTTCTGTGTGTTCCTTCTCTATCTTGGTGCCCTTTACAGCCACCATCTTGCAGGTCGGCGCGATAACTGCATCACCTGTTAGATTCCTCACTCTCCCATACAAGGGAGACCATGACACAGAAGTGCAGCTGATAGTAAGGGCTGCCTGCCAATTTCTTGAGTTTTCTTGAATTCGCTATACTTTGATTGCATTATTATTTGTATGTGGTGGTAAAAGTTTTTTTAAATTGTTTTTTAATATCACATCGCCGTTCTGATTGGCATTTTCCGTGCCTGCTTCTTGGGTAAGCCTCTACTTACTCTTTCACTCACAGCACTTTTTAATCACTTGTTGGGGCTTTTGGTGAAGGCGGGGGGAAAATCATAACTCGTGGCTGGTTGTTCCTCATTGACCGAGAGAAGGGTGCCAGTTTTCCCCTCTATCTGGGGGGAGGGGGGGGGTTTAGAGCTGCCATCTCGGGGGTCAGCGTTCTCGCTGCATTGCCCGTTAGATTCCTCCCTCTCCCATATAAGGGAGACCATGATGCGGACATGCTGCTGGTGCACCAAATGCAAGCCTGTCTGCACCCGTCCGCAACTGGTCCGGGACCACCACCAGCCAAGCTCCTCAATTGGGCTCTGATCAATGCAAGCAATTTCCTAGAGAGGCATTCTAGGCTTTGAATTCCAACCCTTGTCACCCACAGAAGGTTTCCTTTCCTTCCTGAGTGGGTAAGAGTGGGTAAGAATGCTTACCGCTGCAACATGTGCGGTTTAGTTTAAAATAAGAATGCTATTGCTGATAGGAGGCTTACTGGCGACGTGGGTGCGCCTTTACCGCCATCGAAAACAGGGGCTGTCTCAGTGCAAACCACAGTGGGCTATACGGCCTGTCTTATCAACTGCAGGTTTCTTCCCAAACATTGGTCTGAAATCTTTCTCCTCATCCACAACTCCTAGAACTTCGTTTTGCTAACAGAAACATGGTGGAAGGACAACTCTAACCCAGACCTTGTCCTTGCCATCCCACCAGGCTTCCGCATCTTGGCAGAAAACCGAAGCAGAAATAGGGCATGGGGTGGGGTGGGGTGGGGTGGGGTGGGGTGGGGTGGCCGTTATACTCAAGTATTCTTTTGAAGCTTCCACTATTCTGTTAAGACAGTGCAGTACATTGAAGGTCTTGTCTTTAGTTTTAAAATCGCCCCTTCTTTTTCTGGCCTGCTGGCTTATAGACCTCCGGACTGCATTAACAGTTGCTTTTCCACTTTGACACCATACAAGAATACTCACTCCAATATGCCAATCTGACGGTTTTGGGCAGTTTCAATGTCCATGCTGGTGATCCCACTTCCACCCTAGCCATTCAAGCTTTGGCTGGTCTTATCCTAATCCAACATGTCCAGGCCCCTACCAAATTTACTAATATCAGGTGAAGCATATGGCCCACCCAGCATGCAGGCCTCAACCTCATGCAGGTCTCAAACCCATTGCAGTTGACTTGGTCTCACCACTTTAGTATTTCTTTTGCATTTTAGGGTCCATCCTCACTGATCAGGAATGTCCCTACCATGGAAATAAAAAGTAAGTGGTAGAAAGTCAGCGGAATCCCTGACTCAAGCCCCCAGTTCCTCTTCTCCAATACTGCAATGAGCAGTTGAACTGGACATTTTGTTGTCTGATAGCTGGATCTCTAATTCATTAGACCACCTTGCTCCCCCTAAAAAGTTTGTGGCAAACAGATCAAGGCCCTCCACGCCCAGGTTTTCCCAGGATTTAAGAGCGGAGCAAAGCTGGTGTAAAAAATTAGGCCGCAACTGGACGAAATCTTATGATTCCAAGGTTAAGACTTTCCACAAAGCAGCAGTTAGGCTCTTCTGCAAACAAACACACAACGCCATGAAATATTATTTTGCATGTCACATCAAGAAGGCAGCAAACTCTTCCAAGGAGGTGTTTAAAATAGTGAATAGACTACTATCATCCCCCTCTGCTGCACTGTGTGAAAAAGTGTTGGTCTTTTTTGATGAGAAGATCCATAATTTATACTCTTCCTTTTCGGTATCTCCGATGGAGGTTTCAGTCATTACTTCAGAAGAGATTGGGAAGACTGAAACCATCCCATGTGCTCCACTTGTCTCAAGCCACTTTTCTACTAATTTGCGCCAATCTAAGAACAATGCTCCTTGAACAAGATATTAAAATTCAAGTCCAGAGCTCCTGATGATGTGTGCACCTCGCACTTCTTCAGACTTATGGCATAACACTTCAACCTTCTGCTCAATAAAATCTGGAATGCCATGTTATCATCTGGAGTTTTTCCACTGTGTTGGAAACAGGCATCACTTCTGCTGCTCCTAAAAAAAGCAAAGTGCCCACAAAAGTGTGTTGAGCAATTATAGCCCAAATCTCCTCCACCCCCCTACCCAACCATCTCCTGCTGAAATTCTGGAGAAACTGTTTAATCAACAACTGGCCACCTTTGTGAAGGCCAATTCAATTTTCAATGATTCGTCGTAGTTGGGCTTCCGTGCAGGTTTTAGCACAGAGACAGCTGCCCTGGAAGTGGCAGTTTGTCAGGGAGAACCTAGACAAGAGCACACCTGCATTGGTGTTGCTTTTTGATGTGTCGCACATCATCTTGTTGAACAGACTAAGCAACCTGGGTATTCAGGGTAATGCTCTCTTGTGGCTCAAATTCTTCTTGGAGGGCAGATCCCAACGTGTGTATTTAAACCATTTTTCATCACCTAAACCACTGCTATTTGGTGCGCCGCAGAGTTCTGCCCTGAGCCCATTCTTGTTTAATCTTTACCTTTCCCCCTGGAAAATCTATAAATCCTGGGGCATTAAGTTGGTGTCTTACGCCGACGACATACAATTGCTTTTCTCCTTCCAAGATAACACAGAGGCTGCCTTTTATAATTTTAGTCTCTCTCAGAGGAGTCGCAGCTTGGATGGAGGCACATTGGTTCATTTTAAATTTGAATAAAACTAAAGTTTTGATTTTTAAATCAAATTAGACCCCCTCTGCCTTCAGTTTGGTGGCCTGCTGAACTAAACGCTCCTCCTAGTCCAACATCTTTGTCCAGAAATCTTGGCATTATTTTTGATTCCTCGCTCTCCTTTCCCCTTCAAATCAAACAAATCTCGTTTGTCTGTTTCATGAAGTTGAAAATGTAAAAAAAGTTCCTTCATCTGGTTCCTGAGGTGATGAGGAAACCTGTAGTCCATGCCTTAGTCAACTCTTGCCTAGACTACTCAAACAGCATTTACCTTGGTCTCCCTGCATATCTGATATGCAGACTAAAGTTAATTCAGAATGCAGTGGCTAGACTAATTTGGAGAGTCCCACGTCGCGATCACATCCCTCCTCATCTGAGACTTCTGCTTGGCTACCAAATCAACAGCCCATTAAAAGATAATGTGCTGACGCTGGCTTTTAGAGCACTCCACAGTGAGGCCCCACAGTATTTGTTGAGTAGACAGTCTCCATACACCCAAATTAGGGGACTTGGATCCAACAACAGCTGCCTCCTACAGATCTTGAAGTCTTGATGTGCAGGCAGGTCCTTTAGTGTTCTAACTGCTAAATTATGGAATAGTCGTCCACCTAATTTTTGTAGGGTTGAGTCTCTGACAACCAATAAAAAGCAAATCAAAACCTGGTTACTTGACAATGCTTAGCTTCTATGTTACTTTAGCTGGCCCTATACTGTCTGCTAGAGCGCCGGGACACTTTTGTTTGAAGCAGCTGTGCGCTTTATCAAATGTTGTTAATTGACTGATTGAATAGTATGCACAACAAAGTGCTGCTAAGCTAAAAAAAAGCACAAAGGGCAAATCAGATAAGGTTATCTTGCACCTCAGAAAGAATATGGAACTACCATGAAGAATAAATGGATTTGGTAGAAAGACAACGGGCTGAGAAAATTCACGTCCACCACTGCCCCGCTCAATCTGCAGGCAGGAAGGTGGTGACTCAGAAGAGTAGGATGCAGGGGCTGCCTTCCACTGCTATAAGGAGAAATTCAACATTCCCTGAACCGAAGAGGACAGAGTGACAGTCACAGCAGATCGGAGTACCAAGCCACTAGTAACAACTCTGACATGATCAATATACTCTGCAAATGTCCTGATACATATTTCTCAGAACCCAAGAAACCAAACAGAATGTAGGAAATGCATACTGGCGATTAAAATTCCACCTCAGATCAACCTGGTTTCCCAAGGCTCCTTGCAGGACAAACTGTAAGGTGCAGAATTGTGGGCAGTGAGTGTGGTCTCAAGAGTTAGAAAGACTTCCACCAAACAACTGACCGAAAATGTGAAGTTAGTGAACCACAAATGGATGAAGATATAACTCATGACTGCTGTGGGAAATTGGGTTGTTTGTTGACTGGGGTGTGAGCTCTGGTCAAGCAACAGTCACAATGCCTGGCAGGGTGAACCACAAAGTCCCTAAATTTACCTGCACTTAACCCTGGATAGCTTGGCACAAAAAGTAGTCAGGCTTGGTGGCAGTATGTTAAGTATTTATGCAGCACACAAACAGTAATTAAGTGAAAGGGAGCGTGGCTTGAGCAGCCAAGATGGTGGCAGCTCTCTATTAGAAATCCGCACCATAATCCCTTTTTCCGGAAGATATTCCCCTGTATGTTAACCATCCACCCTCCTGCCTCCATGGTGCTATACCCTCTGGAAGTTGGTGGCCTGAACGAGCCGTAATTGAGGCAGGCAGACTGCCAAGGTTGCTGGAAGTAACCTGCGTCGCAGCCTTGTGTAGTGCGGACATTGATAGCCTCGGCCCGGAGAGAGGCGTCAGGCTCGTGGAGAGCACTAGCTCCTTTTCCCCTCTCCTGCTAGTAGTAGTGCTAGGCAGGGGCCACAAGGGACATGGGAGGTGTCCTGCACATAGTGACACTGGGAGGCCCGGTGACCCTGAAGACTTTGCTGCAGGCCTTGCACCGTACTTCTGGGGCTTGTGCCTGCCCAGGCAAATCGAGCACACACCAGAGGCCTGCTCTGTCTGTAGGGGCTTTGCACAAACTAGCAGCAAAGCAAGGTATGAGGAGTACTGGGGGCAGCGCTCTGAATAGGCCTCGTAGTCACTGGGAGCTACCACTTAGATACATTTGGGCCCTCTTCTCCCTCTCCCTTCGAACAGGCAACTTGTGAGTGCACAGGCCCAGTGCTTAATTTGTGCTTGTTGTTTCCGGTGCGGAGCACTGGCACTTATTTCTGAGGGCGGGCGCTTAGTTTTCTGTCTCAAGCATTTACTGCGAGCAAAAGACACGAGGGAAAGACAGAGGAAGAGAAAAACGAAAAAGCGTCAGAAAGGAAAAGCAGGACGCTGCAAGAGTGAGCTGAAGGGGCAGGGAGTGGCTGTAAATGCATTTAAGAGCCCTGAGATGGCTTTAGGATTACGCTGCCTCAGTATTATGTGCTCGCCCTTTTAATTGCAGCAGCCGCGTGTTTAAGAGGAGAGCTTTGAGCACTGGCACCGTTTTATTAACAAATTAAGCACTGCACAGGCCTAACTTTCTCTGCATCCTGTGGCATGGAGGAGAAGCACCACCAAGGATGGGAGGGATGTGCTGATCCCCTGAAGGGAATTGGCTGTGCCACCTGTTGCGAATGCTTAACAACATCAGCATTCTGAGGGAGGACACCTTTGCCCAGGGCCTGGACCCTACTGCACACCATCACTGCCTGGAGATGGGCTACAACCCTGCAGGTGACGGGGGGCATATACTCAGGAGACAGACACTAGCCTGCACAAACTGCGGGGCTACTCCTGATTCACTTTCTCTTGATAGTAAGGCTGAGTGTGCAAGTGGGCCCTATTGGACACTGGCTCCTCTATCTGCATACTGTGCTTAGCCTGAGATGGCTGCAGCCTGGGCTTCTGCAAAGACTCCCGACTCTGGCGACACAATCACTGGCACATGACCCCAATCCAGGACGCCAAGCTTCCTGCTATCTGCTCTGCAGCCTGGGCTGCTCGTGCTGCAGTGTCACGATTTTTTCTGCAGACACACACAACTGGGTCCATTTCTCCTGGAGACTTGACATCTTTCTGGCTGCCGAGACCACTATTAATCATGGGTTTTGAGTGTTTTAGGACCATTCGCTTCCCCCGGACCGCACTGAGGATTATCGGTCCACAGATAACAAACTGGACATTGTGTTTGCGGCTACAGAGAAATCTTGTGTCTCTTTGGAACATAAGATAGATACTGTGTCAACAGATCTTTCCCTGTTGCATGTGGATCACAGCAAACTGGCAGATAAAGTCCGAACTGCAGAACAAATCTCCACAGTCCAGCCACAGGCTCACGAGGTAGAGACAAGCCTGCCTGCGCTGCAGGACTGGGTCCATATTTTAGAGGAGAGGGCAGAAGATGCCAAACGCCATTCCTCCAGAAAAAATATACGCATGGTGGGTCTCCTCACAAACGTGGAGGGACATGATGCAGTTCCTTACACTGAACATTAGTTGTGTAATATTATCCCCAGACTGCTATTGCACCCTTCCTTTCTATTGAAAGGACACATTGGGTCTAAGCAAGGAGGCCTCCCCCAGCAGCCAATCCCAGACCAACAGTGGTATGGTTACTGCACTATCAGTCATGGCCCTGAAAACTCGCAGAACTGGAGGTTGACAAAGCATGTCATGCTATCCCCAGATTACACTGTAAACTGTAAACTTCGCACTACTCACCCGTTAGGGTCTCAAGGCGCTGTACGCATACCGCTGTGGAACCCCTCCTGGACAGCCCCAGGGTGAAGCCAGGCATCCAAGCGCTGTGAGGGCCTACCTTAGAGATGACATATGCAATCAAAGGGGAGTTTAAGGCTTGGCAAAGGGGTTTTATTGCCAGTAGAATTTGGCAGTTTAAAACTGTATTCAAGCTGCAATGGCAGGCCTGAGACATGTTTTCATAATATGGTATGGCACTCTACAACAGTCTTATAAGTAAATTCAATGAGCCAATCAGGCTGTTTAGGGGATTGAGCACAAGGAGGTTAGCACTGGTCAGTAGGGTTAAAGTGCACAGAGTTGTAAGGCCAACAAAACGAATTTCAGCAACAAAATAAATTGGGGGGGGAAACAGGCAAAAGGTTTGGGGGAAGATGACCCTAAGGCCGACAGGTCTAACAATTGCCAGGATGGCACTAAGGGGCATATTTATACTCTGTTTGCGCCGAATGTGCGTCATAATTTTTGACGCACAATCGGCGCAAACCCTGCCCCATATTTATACATTGACGTCTGACCCCGCGGGCGTCAAAATTCCACCATGTGCCTCATTTTTTGGAAGGGAGAACCAGCCTTGCATTAATTATATGCAAGGTAGGCATTCCCTTCCAAAAAATGACTTTAAGGCCTGTGCCCCTTATTTATACTCTGGCGTCATTTTGACGCACAGGAGGGGGTGGGCCTTAAAAAACGGTGCACAGCCTGATGTGCGCCGTTTTTTAACGCCTGGGTCAGGGCAGGCGTTAAGGGACCGGTGGGCTCGGAAGGAGCCCAGAGGTGCCCTCCCCTGCCCCCAGGGACACCCAAGGATGGAGGGACCCATCCCAGGGAAGTAAAGGTAAGTTCGGGTAAGTATTTTTTTCCGGCATTGGGGGGCCTGATTTGGGCCCCCCTACATGCCACTATGCCCAATGACCATGCCCAGGGGACATAAGTCCCCTGGGCATGGCCATTGGGCAAGGGGGGCATGACTCCTGTCTTTGCTAAGACACGAGTCATGTCAATGGAGGTTGGGCGTCAAAAAAAATGGCGCAAATCCGGTTTGAGGCCTGAAGTTTGCCTCAGACCTGACGTGCACCATTTTTTGACGCACAACTCCCATTTTCCCATACGCCGGCGCTGCCTGGTGTGAGTCATTTTTTTTGACGCACACCAGTCCACAGCGCCGGCTAACGTCATTCCATTAATAAGGCGCCCGCATGGTGCGTTGGAATGGCGTTAGCCGGCGGTAAAATTTTTGACGCACAACTGCGTTGGCACAGTTGTGCGTCAAAAAGTATAAATATGGGCCTAAGATCATCGGCCTGCATGTTCAGAGAGACTGACAGATGGTTCACGACCAGCTGAATATCATAGCCGGATTCCAAGCCCACAGCTTCAGAGCTTCCAGACACAGAAGAGAAGTGGGATATGTTGTGCGGCCCTGCCCAGATGAAAATACATGCTTGGATAGGATTTGGACGAGACAAGCAGATTGATCGTGGGTAGAGGCCACCATCAAATGAAGATACCTCCTATGTAACTGTAGAATCAGGGCATAAAAGGACGTGTCCCAGAAGTCGAGAACAACCAAACAGTCTTGCGGCTCCAGAGAAAAAAGGGTCTCAGAGAATAGGACTGAGGCCACCTTCCTTCTTTAAAACAAGAATATAAGAGGAATTACATATTGGCCCAATCTCATTCTCCAGTATTAGTTCCACAGGCCCCTTGATCACCAGAGCAAGAACCCCCTGCTGCAGAATATGGGCACATCCAGAGGTGGCAAAGGGAAGAGAGGACAGCATCTCTCAGTGGAGAACTGCATAATATTCCTCAACAATTTGGAAGATCCAACAATCAGAGGCAGTGTATTACCAGCATACCAATGCACTGGCTGAAGGGTTGGCAATGCTGAAAGGGCAGACCTCACGAATATGCCTTCAACTTTGGTACTGACGATGAAACTGAGGAGCACAGGAAGCCGGAACCAAGGACTGAGTCATAGCCCCACCTTGTCTGACACTCCCCAGTGCTGGTATGGCTTTTTCTCTGAAGAGATGCACCACTCCAAAATGCATGACCCTTTGCCTAAGGGTGGAGACTTGGCATACACCCTGCAATGCAAGTGGATTGACAAATGCAACCCAGTTAAGGCAGGATTGAACACAATGTAAGAATGGCACAACTTGATCTCTATCATGGATTAGCTGATGGAACTTGAACATCTCATCATCATGATCCGTGGTTAACAACAATACTGAAATAAGAACATTATACATTTGTAATATTGATCAGCACCTCTGTATGTCTAATTCATTGGTGTGCTGTGTCCTTGATGATTTTGTGTGCGCATCTGTAATTTATTTGGTTGTTAAGTGATTTTCAATTTTTTATATACCTTGTACATCCTTGTACATTTGTTTAATTAAAGCTCTAGACATTCTTTTTTCTTTAGCCAGTTCCCCCCCGTGGCCCAAATTTCTGTGGCTTCCTTCATTTTTCTGGCCCCGCAGGACGCTTCCTCCTATTTAGCAACGTGCTATGCTTGCTTTACAAATTACTTTGTTTTAACATGGGACCTGGTATCATGCTTTAGCACGAGACATGTTTTCATTCAGCCTCTTAGAATGCCTTTGCATTCCATGCCCTCCTCCGTAACTACAGGACAATGCGCACTCCACACCTCGCTCCAGTGAGATGCCATATTTGAAGGAGGCGTACATGCGGTCACAAGCCTTCCATAGTGATAGCAACAGTCCATTGAGACCAAAGCATTTCTGCTTCACTCCCGTTGTAGAATTGAGTACATTATACTTTATTTTTCAATTTTATCATACTTGAAATTTAAAAGTTCAGCCCAGGCAAAAGAATTTGGCCTACCTGTCAAAAGCATACAAGAGGCAGATTGTTGAGCACTGTTTTAAGACGTGCTTGTGTTTTAGGCACTATAGACAGACAGACTGGATCTGTGAGCAACATAATTTGACAAGTGTCTTGGTTTAGAGCCCTAAGGGTCAGAGGAGAGAAACTCGATCTGCATCGAATTAGCATCAGACGCGGGGGTGGGGGAGGAGTTGGGGAGTTGAAGAGTGGCTATCAGTGTGCCAGAAAGGCACCTTGTATAACTGATGTCATATTCAGGGGTGTATCTGGGAGCAGATATATAGCCATTGCGCCACCCATAAGCACAGCACGGCTACTTATACTTTCCTGATCTAATCTGGTACCTTGAGGCAGGTAAGGAATCTGCAGGTAGAAGTACGCATCCAAACTAGTTCTATTACCCAAGTGGCTGCCTATTCCTGCCTTATTTTCTGGGAGGTCGTTTCATGGACTGCAGGAGCACTTGTTTCTTTCCCTTTTCAATTTAAAGTTTTCTAAGGATGGTGCCCTGACAAACTTCCAAAAACTCACTTCCTTCTTGGTGTTCTGGAAAAGCTTCTCTGAGGCATCTAAACAACATTTGCTTGCCCTGTATAAACACCTGACAAAATTACTCCACGCACGGGAGATTTAACTTGTGACTTTGGCCTACAAGGTGTCTTTCTCACAGAATTCAGTCAGTAGTATACCAATTTGACCTGTGGGACGGACGTCCTGATTTCAAACTATTTTCTTGAGGTTTAAAAAACTAGACTAGGCAGGCTTCAGTCTGCCGAGCCATGCACTCCTTTGGACACCTTTGTGGGGCCTGCAGGGGCTGAGTGAGTCTGGAAGTCATGGAGAAAGTAAGGAGTAATTGCTTGTTACTAATTTGTGCCCCAGGAGCCTGACTGGATATGGATATTCAGCAACTACTCATATAAGCCAGTTGTCGGAACTATTGGACCTCACAAAAGACTTGTGTCACCCGACAGTGATGGCACAAAGCCACGCTTGCAAGCTGGAATTAGTTTTGTTTCACACTCCGCTGTGCCCTCTGCTGATGATTTATGATGACAAACTGAAAGTTACAGTGTGACAAAACTAATTTGGAACCTTTTTAACTTGTACAAGAATTCACTCTACAGAATGGAGACGAGAGAGGACAGGAAGAAATCTGCTATTAGACAGAGTATGCACCAGAAGGAAAATGTCACTTACCCAGTGTACATCTGTTCGTGGCATTAGTCGCTGCAGATTCACATGCTGTGCACATCCCGCCATCTGGTGTTGGGCTCGGAGTGTTACAAGTTGTTTTTCTTCGAAGAAGTCTTTTCGAGTCACGAGACCGAGGGACTCCTCCCATTTCGACTCCATTGCGCATGGGCGTCGACTCCATCTTAGATTGTTTTCCCCGCAGAGGGTGAGGTAGGAGTTGTGTATGCTAGTAATAGTGCCCATGCAATGGAGTGAATGCGTATGTACATAATAAAGTTTCAAGTAATCTATTTACAAATGTACAAATGTTTAAGATCTACTTCTAAACGGCTACAGGCTCCCGGGGAGGCGGGTGGGCGCATGTGAATCTGCAGCAACTAATGCCACGAACAGATGTACACTGGGTAAGTGACATTTTCCATTCAATGGCATGTGTAGCTGCAGATACACATGCTGTGCATAGACTAGTAAGCAGTTATCTACCCAAAAGCAGTGGTTCAGCCTGTAGGAGTTGAAGTAGTTTGGAATAATGTTCTTAGTACAGCTTGACCTACTGTTGCTTGTTGTGCAGTTAGCACATCTACACAGTAGTGCTTGGTAAATGTATGAGGCGTAGACCATGTCGCTGCCTTACATACTTCATTCATTGGAATATTTCCTAGAAAGGCCATGGTAGCACCTTTCTTTCTGGTTGAGTGTGCCTTTGGTGTAATAGGCAGTTCTCTTTTAGCTTTAAGATAGCAGGTTTGAATGCACCTAACTATCCATCTCGCAAAGCCTTGTTTTGAAATTGGATTTCCTGTATGAGGTTTTTGAAAGGCAATAAATAGTTGTTTTGTCTTTAGAATTAGTTTTGTTCTGTCAATGTAGTACATTAGTGCTCTCTTGATGTCTAATGTATGTAGTGCTCTTTCAGCTACAGAATCTGGCTGTGGGAAGAACACTGGTAATTCTACCGTTTGATTCAAGTGGAACGGTGAGATTACTTTTGGTAAAAATTTTGGATTTGTTCGTAGAACAACTTTATTTTTGTGTATTTGAATAAATGGTTCTTGAATGGTAAACGCTTGAATTTCACTCACTCTTCTTAGAGATGTGATGGCAATTAAAAATGCAACTTTCCACGTTAAGTATTGCATTTCACAAGGGTGCATGGGCTCAAAAGGTGGGCCCATGAGTCGTGTTAAGACAATGTTGAGGTTCCATGAAGGAACTGGTGGCGTTCTTGGTGGTATAATTCTCTTTAGGCCTTCCATAAACGCTTTTATGACTGGTATCCTAAATAATGAAGTTGAGTGCGTAATTTGCAGGTAAGCTGAAATTGCAGCAAGATGTATTTTTATGGATGAGAAAGCTAGGTTTGCTTTTTGCAGATGTAGTAAGTATCCTACTATATCTTTTGTAGATGCGTGTAAGGGTTGAATTTGATTATTATGGCAGTAATAGACAAATCTTTTCCATTTATTTGCATAGCAGTGTCTAGTGGTAGGCTTTCTAGCCTGTTTTAGGACCTCCATACATTCTTGTGTGAGGTGTAAGTGTCCGAATTCTAGGATTTCAGGAGCCAAATTGCTAGATTCAGCGATGCTGGATTTGGATGCCTGATTTGTTGTTTGTTTTGTGTTAACAGATCTGGTCTGTTTGGTAGTTTGACATGAGGTACTACTGACAGGTCTAGTAGTCTGGTGTACCAAGGTTGCCTTGCCCATGTTGGTGCTATTAGTATGAGTTTGAGTTTGTTTTGACTCAACTTGTTTACTAGATATGGAAGGAGTGGGAGAGGGGGAAAAGCGTAAGCAAATATCCCTGACCAGTTCATCCATAGCGCATTGCCCTGAGACTGATGTTGTGGGTACCTGGATTCGAAGTTTTGGCATTTTGAGTTTTCCTTTGTTGCAAATAGATCTATTTGTGGTGTTCCCCAAATTTGGAAGTAAGTGTTCAGTATTTGGGGGTGAATCTCCCATTCGTGGATCTCTTGGTGATCCCGTGAGAGATTGTCTGCTAACTGATTCTGAATTCCTGGAATAAATTGTGCTATTAGGCGAATGTGGTTGTGAATCGCCCAATGCCATATTTTCTGTGTTAGGAGACACAACTGTGTTGAGTGTGTCCCTCCTGGTTTGTTTAGGCAGTACATTGATGTCATGTTGTCTGTTTTGACAAGAATGTATTTGTGGGTTATCATGGGTTGAAATGCTTTCAGCGCTAGAAATACCGCTAACAGTTCTAGGTGATTTATGTGTAACTGTTTTTGCTGCATGTTCCATTGTCCTTGGATGCTGTGTTGATTGAGGTGTGCTCCCCACCCTGTCATGGAAGCATCTGTTGTTATCACGTATTGTGGCACTGGGTCTTGGAAAGGCCGCCCTTGGTTTAAATTTATACTGTTCCACCATTGAAGCGAGATGTTTGTTTGGCGGTCTATCAACACCAGATCTAGAAGCTGACCCTGTGCTTGTGACCATTGTGATGCTAGGCACTGTTGTAAGGGCCGCATGTGTAACCTTGCATTTGGGACAATGGCTATGCATGAGGACATCATGCCTAGTAGTTTCAGTATTATTTTGACTTGTACTTTTTGTTTTGGATACAAGGTTTGTATTACATTGTGAAATGCTTGTACTCTTTGTGGACGTGGAGTAGCAATCCCTTTTGCTGTGTTGATTGTTGCTCCCAAGTATTGCTGTGTTTGGCACGGCTGCAGGTGTGACTTTGCGTAGTTGATTGAGAAACCTAGTTTGTGTAGGGTTTCTATGACATATTTTGTGTGTTGTGAACACCGTTTTAGCGTATTGGTTTTGATTAACCAATCGTCTAGGTATGGGAACACATGTATTTGCTGCCTTCTGATATGTGCAGCTACTACTGCCAGGCATTTTGTAAAAACCCTTGGCGCAGTTGTTATTCCGAATGGCAACACTTTGAATTGGTAATGTATCCCTTGGAATACAAACCTTAGGTACTTTCTGTGTGAAGGATGTATTGGTATATGGAAATATGCATCCTTGAGGTCTAGTGTTGTCATGTAGTCTTGTTGTTTGAGCAGTGGAATTATGTCTTGTAGAGTAACCATATGAAAATGGTCTGATTTGATGTAGGTATTTAATGTTCTGAGATCTAGTATCAGTCTCAGGCTCTTGTCCTTTTTGGGTATCAGGAAGTACAGTGAGTAAACTCCTGTGTTTAATTGATCTTTTGGTACTAATTCTATTGCTTCTTTCTGTAGCAATGCCTGAACTTCTAGTCCTAGAAGATCTATATGTTGTTTTGACATATTGTGTGTTTTCGGTGGGACGTTTGGAGGGAATTTGAGAAATTCTATGCAATAACCATGCTGGATAATTGCTAAGACCCAAGTGTCTGTTGTTATTTCCTCCCAATGTGTGTAAAACTTGTTTAGTCTCCCCCCCACAGGTGTTATGTGTTGGGGATTTGTGACCTTGAAGTCACTGTTTGTTTTGAGGAGTTTTGGGACTTTGGAACTTTCCTCTGTTTCTTTGAAACTGTCCTCCTCTATATTGTCCCCGAAAACCTCCCCACTGATACCAAAGCCAGTAAGTGGGCTTTGTTTGTGAGGTTGTGGCTTCTGTGGTTTGCCCTCGAAACCCCCCTCGAAATTGTGTTTTCCGAAATGTGCCTCTGCTCTGCGGGGAGTAGAGGGCGCCCATGGCTTTGGCCGTGTCAGTGTCTTTTTTAAGTTTTTCAATTGCAGTGTCCACTTCCGGCCCAAACAACTGCTGTCCGTTGAATGGCATATTCAGCACAGCTTGCTGTATCTCTGGTTTAAATCCTGATGTACGCAGCCATGCATGCCTCCTTATCGTTACTGCTGTGTTGACAGTTCTAGCAGCTGTGTCTGCAGAATCCATTGCTGATCGAATTTGATTATTGGAGATATTTTGTCCCTCTTCGACCACTTGCTGCGCTCTTTTTTGAAACTCCTTTGGCAAGTGTTCAATAAGGTGTTGCAGCTCGTCCCAATGGGCCCTATCATATCTGGCTAGCAAAGCTTGCGAATTTGCAATACGCCACTGGTTTGCTGCCTGTGCCGCCACCCTTTTGCCTGCCGCGTCGAATTTTCTACTCTCTTTATCTGGAGGTGGCGCGTCTCCTGAGGTATGAGAGTTGACTCTTTTGCGCGCTGCTCCAACTACAACAGAGTCTGGTGATAGCTGTTGTGTGATGTACACTGGGTCTGTTGGTGGCGGTTTATATTTTTTATCTACTCTTGGAGTAATGGCTCTCCCTTTGACAGGCTCATTAAACACCTGTTTGGAGTGTTTTAGCATTCCGGGCAACATTGGCAGACTTTGATATTGACTGTGCGTAGATGACAGTGTATTAAAAAGGAAGTCATCTTTAATGGGTTCTGAGTGAAGGCTGACATTGTGAAATGCTGCTGCCCTTGATACCACTTGAATGTAGCCTGTACTATCCTCAGGTGGCGAGGGTCTTGCTGGATAGCACTGAGGACTATTGTCTGACACTGGTGCGTCGTAAAGGTCCCATGCGTCAGGGTCATCTTGACTCATCCCCGTATGTGTTGGGGATTGCATCATTGGTGGAGTGGCTACCGGTGATAGTTGTGGAGAGTGATGTGGGGATAGTGGTGGTGTTATTTGTTTAGCCACTTTTGCTTGTGGCTGTTTGTCCTTGTCCTTGTTTTGGAAGGCAAGTTTTCGTTTCATTCTGATTGGGGGAAGAGTGCTGATCTTCCCTGTATCTTTTTGAATAAAGAGCCGCCTTTGCGTGTGATCTGGCTCTATTGTTTGCAATTCCTCTTCAAATCTGTGTGTTTTCATTTGAGGACAGTCCTTGTTCCTCTGAATAGGAACTAATTTTCGGTTCGGATGGCGGATGTTTCGGCACCGAAACCTTTTCTGCTGCTTTCTTCGGCTCCGACAAAATCTTTTTTCTTTTCGGCGTCGTGCCCTCTCGGTGCCGACCAACTTCGGTGCCGCTGTCTCGGTGCCGAATCTTTTCGGAGCCACTCTCTCGGGCCCGAGATTGCTGCGTGCCTGTATCTCGACCGGAGTCGGATGACTTCGACACCAGCTCGCCCTTTTTCGGTGCCGATGGACGGTCACCTACTTTTCGGGTTAACCCATGGCCTGTTGGCAGTGGCGTCCCCTGGGCTTTGGCAGTCTTTTCGTGAGTTTTTTGTTTCGACGTCTTACTCACGGTTTTCGGCGTTTCTTCGGGATCGACCTCCTCCGAGTCCGATTCCTGGATGGAGAATGTTTCTTCCTCCTCCTCGAAACACCCTTGTCCTGTCGGAGCTGACGCCATTTGCAGTCTTCTTGCTCTTCGGTCCCCGAGTGTCTTCCTCGACCGAAACGCTCGACAGGCCTCACAAGTATCCTCCCTGTGTTCCGGTGACAAACACAAGTTACAGACCAGGTGTTGATCTGTATATGGATACTTGCTATGGCATTTTGGACAGAAGCGGAATAGGGTCCATTCCATCAGCCTTGAAGAGACACGTGGCCGGGCCGACCAGGCCCTGACGGGAATCGAAAAACCCCGAAGGGCCACCGGAGCTCTTCTCAATTCGGTGTCTATCTGTTGTAACTAACCCGATACCGAACGCAAACAATACCGACGATTTTTCCGAGATTCTAACTAACTTTCCGACCCGAAACACGGAGCGAAAAGGAACACGTCCGAACCCGATGGCGGAAAAAAAACAATCTAAGATGGAGTCGACGCCCATGCGCAATGGAGTCGAAATGGGAGGAGTCCCTCGGTCTCGTGACTCGAAAAGACTTCTTCGAAGAAAAACAACTTGTAACACTCCGAGCCCAACACCAGATGGCGGGATGTGCACAGCATGTGTATCTGCAGCTACACATGCCATCGAACATAGTGTTTCTGAAAGTAAGTAACTTATGTTGCTACTTAAGCAGCACCTTCTTAGAAGCCAGTGTGTCTGAGTGGACCACCAAACGTCCTCCAGGTCCAAGCGGGCAAAGTGACCCTCTCTGCTGACCTGATTGTAGAAAGAGTAGTGCTTGGTGAATGTATGTATGGATATCCATGTAGTAGCATTGGAGATGTTCAGGACAGGAACACCACTTGTAAATGTTTTTGAGGCAACTCACAGGTCCTCAAGGGATTTCTTCTTGGCTAGGACATAGCATATATAATTGCCCAGGACAAAGTCTGTTTCTGTATCAGCTTCGCTTCTTAGCGCGACCAAGTAATATTAAGAACTGGTCACCTACACTGTATTCCCTTGCACACTATCTATAGAGGGCTCTCAGATCAAGCTGAAGTCTCTCCTCTTCTTTTGAGAAATGATACAACTAGGAAAATGTAGTAATGGACTGCCACACATGGAAGGGCATTACAACATTTGGCAGAAAGGAAGCTGGGTTCTCAGCATCAATTTGACAGGAAAAAGTGGTGAACAGAGGTTGCATTGACAGTGCCAGCAGCTCAATGACAGTGCACAAAAGTGTTTGCAATAAGAAAAAACATCTTGAAGGTGAAGTGCAGTAGAGATCAATTGTGCATGGACTTAAACTGCATGTAGAACTGCAAGGACCATGTTAAGGACAGATTGAAGCATAACAAAGGGCCTTGGTGGAAATGTATATTCCATCTTTTAGGAACCTCATCACAACAGGTGACCTGAATAAAGAAAGACGGTTGACACATAACATTCATCCAGGTCCAGTGCAAAGCCTTTCTGGGCCACAGATGAATATCTGATAATCCCGTACGTATTGCATCAAGTGGATGGTCCCTACACCAACTCATAAATTTCTCCCAATGCCCTGAATATATAAATGTAGTCAAGAAGTGCCAATCCACAAGAATCGCATCAATAAGTTCAGCGGGTGAGTTGAAATTGCTCAATCTCCACACATGGAGATGTACATTGTGGAGATTTGGGCGCATGACCCTTCCCTGTTGCTGAGGAAAGGAGGTCCTCCAAGAGAGGACAAATGCTCAGACTCAACAGGTTGTGAAATCATACTCCCCAGGTTACACCTGGGGATATCAAAATATCTTGGGCTGGTTCCATTCTGATCTTTCTTAGAACTGAAGCAGACGCCTCATGAGCTTGTTTGCCCTGGTGTTTAGTGACCCAGCACTTTAGGGAGAACCCTTAATGGTCAAGTAATCTTCAAAGGCACAGTGACTCCTGGCACAAAATCCAAACCACAATGTCACCATGCTTCTAGCAGTTAGCCACAACTGTTGTGTTGTACATTAGGACCTGTACTAACCTTCTTTGATTCCGGAGGGGGGGGGGAGGGCTTGGGGTAGAAAGGCTTTTAGAGGCAGCTGAATGGCATGAAGCTTTAGGCTGATATGGAGCCTTTGTTCCACTGAGGTCCAAGAAAACCTCTCCCAACAGTGCACAACCCAAGGATAATGCATTCATCACCATGATGATCTCTGGATAGTGTTTGGAACACAGCCTGCTTCATAAGTAAATGTTCATGTGACAACCCAAAAACAGTCCTGGACTATCTCCTTTGAAATGTATATTTTTGTCTGACAGACAACCCCAGAGTTGCACTGCTGGAAACTGAGGTCCCATTCTCAACCAGAACAAGGGGTCAAGAGGATGAATGAGGCAAATATTCCAAGAAACCTTAGAACCAACATCAGAGACCTAGCACTGAACCTGGCACACTGGGATCATAACCTACATTTCCTGGGCCTGTTGTGGGGGGTGAGAAGGTTTTGAACACTAATGTGTCCAGGATGGCCCCTATGACAAGAATGATCTCTGTAGACAACAGATGGGACTTCAGTTCGCTGACAGAACACCCCATGAATAAAAGAAGGGTGTTTGCTATTCGGAGATGGTCTGCAATGGACTACGGCAAACCTGAGCAACCAGTCATCGAGGTTTAGAATTGCCACATTTAAAGGTCAGGGATATGTGTAACCAACCACAGCCATTATCCACGTTAACACTGGAAGGGCAAAGGTGGGGCCTACAGGTGGAATGGCAAATTGGAAATGCCACAACCTCACCCAAAAAAACAAAAATGAGTGAAGACAGGACAGACATGACACTATGGGCCTGATTCTAACTTTGGAGGACGGTGTTAAACCGTCCCAAAAGTGGCGGATATACCACCTACCGTATTACGAGTCCATTATATCCTATGGAACTCGTAATACGGTAGGTGGTATATCCGCCACTTTTGGGACGGTTTAACACCGTCCTCCAAAGTTAGAATCAGGCCCTATATTTCCTGCAAGTTCAAGGGTGCCCTCAGCTTGGCCCAGAGCTAAAAGAACCAGTGCGAAGATCCAAACAGCATCCGTCTTCCTTGGGTGCCACAAAGTAGTCATTCTCCTTGCCCTTTGAAGAGTGCTGTATTTTGTAGTATCAGTGACCTGAACCACAACCACCACCACGTCCTGTAGAACCGCAAATAGTGTAAGCTTGCTATTTAATTTGTTGTGAAGATTGCTGTTGCCAATATGCTGGACCCAGTGAGTAGCTTCTGAATTTTCTATATTGTTGGTTAAACTGGCAGGCAAGTGAAATCAAGTATAGGGAGGGGCCACAAAGCATCTGTCTAGGGCAGTTTAAGCCTCTTGACCAAAAGAGTGGATCCATCAAAGGGGGAGGTCCATTAAGGAAAGCTGAACGTCACCAAAACAGTCAGCAGCTCACATCCAGGCATGATGCCTGATCATGACACAGGTGCCATGGAATAGCCCACACAGCACATTGTGTCAAAGCCATCTCAAAACACATTTCCTGAATTGTTGGATCGAAGTCTGCTCTCAATTTGGCAGGCACAGCTGGCAGGATCTCACTTTCCATGTACCAAAGAGGATGTATATAACGTACCAAATTTAGGGACTAAGGAGCCAAACTGGCAGAGGAAAATAATATTTTGTCGAATTAGTAAGTGCACTTTGATTCCCTATCTGACAGTGCAGTTAGGGATACCTTGACTACTAAGCTTTTTAGGGGAAGATGCTGGTTAAGAAAGGTTAGGTCACCAGGGGTTGTTCTTTGTCATCAAGCTAATGCATGACTTGGGGAGCCAAGCAGAGGTCCAGCCAAGCAGGCAAAGTATATGTTACAGCCTCACTGAAAGGCAACAAGGTCTCAGACTTAGCAGGTCCAGCATGTAAAATTACCATCAATTAATTTTGCTTTAGTCTCAACAGGTAATTATAAGCCAAGTACTTCCACATCCCTACGGTCTCACACTGCAAATAAGGTACTTTCCTCTGTGGTGGACTTGGTCAATATTCTAAACTCAGTTGAGGGGGAACTGCCTAACTCACTCAGTATGTCCATATTCTAACCAGCAAACATACACAAGGTGATCGGAGGAATGCCTGTAATAAGTCTAACCAATGCCAATCGTACAGGGTAGCATTCAAAGCCATTGTTCATTTGCCCATCATGCTACCTCAGTTTAGACCAGCAACATGAAAATCAGTCTTTACTCTGCTACAGTAGGTACAGTCCATCCGAACTGCCAGGTCAGCACTTTCCTGAACCTGTCCGGCTGGACTGTTCCTATTGGAGCAGAAACATGCTTGTTTGCATACGGCTGGGTTTAATCAGAGGTGGCATGGTAAGCGAAAGAACAAGGGGTGCAAATATCACCAAGTGATTGCTCATGGTTAGTGTTAGAAATGGGGTCTTTGGTTGACAGTCAGGTTACCCCCTGTTCAAGCAAGGACCCTCACTCTAGTCAGGGTAAAAGAGAATCATCCTCAGCTAACCCCTGCTTACCCCCTTGGTAGCTTGACAGAGCAGTAGGCTTAACTTCAGAGTGCTAGGTGTAAAGTATTTGTACCAACACACACAGTAACTTAATGAAAACACTGCAAAATGACAATACCAGTTTAGAAAAATAGGACATATTTATCTAAACAAAACAAGACCAAAACGACAAAAATCCAACATACACAAGTCAAGTTATGAATTTTTAAAGATTAAACTCAAAAATAGCGCTTAGAAACAAAAATGCTTCGATGAGGTGTTAACACGGCGTCGTGACGGAGTCGTTCCCAACAAGCAGACACCAGCGGCGCCGGACACGGAGTCGCGTAGACCCCCAAGTACAGTACCTTTGGTGAAGAGATGCACGAAGTCGGGGATCGCGGCGTCTGTGCGAAACATTGAATCTGCGCACTTCGAGCAGCGTCGGTCACGACGTGGTGCGGCGACTTCCACGGAGTCGCGTACTTCAGCGAGGCTGCAGCGGCGTCGGGCATGCGAAGAGCGTCGCATTCCAGCGAAGGTCACGGCGTCGGGTGCAGGCGGTGTCACCGGATTCAGCAGCGGCGTCGGTCCGAAGTCGTCCGAAGTCGATTTCCTTGGATTTCCACCAGTTTCCATTTCAAGGACCCAGAGACTGGATAGGGCACCACTTGTCAGAGCAGGAGTCTCTCCAGAGACTCCAGGTGCTGGCAGAGAGAAGTCTTTGCTGTCCCTGAGACTTCAAACAGGAGGCAAGCTCTAAATCAAGTCCTTGGAGATTTCTTCACAAGATGGAAGGCACACAAAGTCCAGTCTTTGCCCTCTTACTCTGGCAGAAGCAGCACTGCAGGAAAGCTCCACAAAGCACAGTCACAGGCCCGGGCAGCACTTCTTCCTCAGCTATTCAGCTCTTCTCCAGGCAGAGGTTCCTCTTGGTTCCAGAAGTGTTTCTAAAGTCTGTGGTTTTGGGTGCCCTTCTTATACCCAATTTCTCCTTTGAAGTAGGCCTACTTCAAAGTAAAGTCTCTATTGAATGTGAAATCCTGCCTTGCCCAGGCCAGGCCCCAGACACTCACCAGGGGGTCAGAGACGGCATTGTGTGAGGACAGGCACAGCCCTTTCAGGTGTAAGTGACCACTCCTCCCCTCCCTCCTAGCACAGATGGCTCATCAGGAAATGCAGACTACACCCCAGCTCCTTTTGTGTCACTGTCTAGTGTGAGGTGCAACCAGCCCAACTGTCAAACTGACCCAGACAGGGAATCCACAAACAGGCAGAGTCACAGAAATGGTATAAGCAAGAAAATGCTCACTTTCTAAAAGTGGCATTTTCAAACACACAATCTTAAAATCAACTTTACTAAAAGATGTATTTTTAAATTGTGAGCTCAGAGACCCCAAACTCCAAAAGGTCCATCCGTTCCCAAAGGGAATCAACACTTTAATCAGATTTAAAGATAGCCCCCATGTTAACCTATGAGAGGGACAGGCCTTGCAACAGTGAAAAACAAATTTAGCAATATTTCACTGTCAGGACATATAAAACACATTACTATATGTCCTACCTTAACCATACACTGGACCCTGCCCTTGGGGCTACCTAGGGCCTACCTTAGGGGTGCCTTACATGTAAGAAAAGTGAAGGTTTAGGCCTGGCAAGTGGGTACACTTGCCAAGTCGAATTTACAGTGCACATTTACACACACAAACACACACACACACACACACACACACAGACACTGCAGTGGCAGGTCTGAGACATGATTACAGGGTTACTTGTGTGGGTGGCACAACCAGTGCTGCAGGCCCACTAGTAACATTTGATTTACAGGCCCTGGGCACCTCTAGTGCACCTTACTAGGGACTGAACAGTAAAACAAATATGCCAATCATGGAGAACCAATTACATACACATTGTAAACAGGAGCACTTGCACCTTAGCACTGGTTAGCAGTGGTAAAGTGCCCAGAGTAATAAAAACAGCAAAATCAGAGTCCAGCACACATCAATAACCTGGGGAACAGAGGCAAAAAGTTAAGGGAGACCACGCCAAGGATGAAAAGTCTAACAGTTAGACAAACTGCAATAATTTCTTTAATCACCATATGTGTGTTTCATATTCAAACCAACATCAGTATAGTGACGAAGGAGCAAGTTGTCCACACCCTCATAGTCAAAGAGTGGTATATTCTGAAGACCCTGAACTGCATCGGAATCGGAGATGAACAGGGCCACTATCTGCCTAGGCTATTGGTATCAAGGAAGGGTTCATGTGGTGCTGGTGGCTGTGCTTTGGTGACTTCCTAGTGCAACATAGGTTTACCGCAGCTGATATCAGCCCAGGGTTGGAGTTTAACTTTAATAACAGATCACAGGCATCACGAGGCAGTGTCGGCAAGGCACTGGTGCGGTCAGAACCAGGTCATGTATAGAAACATTGTCCAGCACCATCACAGAACCACAAGAAGGCCCAGCTCCATCACAGAACCACAAGAAGGCCCAGCACCATCACTGAACTACAAAAGGGCTATATGGGATCAGTCAGCAACAGGGAAGGAACTGCCAGTAGAAGTCCAATTGATGGCCTGTCTGGCTGTGCGTGGTCCAAAACCATCTCAGAGGCAGCCGGCCTCTTTACAAGCCTTTATGCTTGTAGGGGTCAATCATGGCCCAAGAACCTTGGTGCTCTTCCTCCTCCTGGAGGATCTCTTTCTCCTCCTGGTCATCATCCATACCGGCCATACAATCTAGACCATACTTTTCCATTTCAAAGACCTCACAGTGATACATACAGCAGAAACTTTAAATTAACCTGCTTGGAGGTGGTGAGAGCACACCTTCCATTGCTTAACATGGATCCAAAGGATCATTATATAGAAATGTAACCGTTTTAAGTCACTATTTCCATTAAGAAACAATCCTTTCATTCAAGCATGAACCTAATGAAGCCCAAGTAGCCTATTTTGTTTCAGATACAACAGTGACATTCATTAACAGTGTAAAACGTTCGGCCATTTCACATTGAAAGTAATAAAAAGAAAATGGCAATCACGATGTTCTAAATCGTAATCCAGTCATCAGTAATCGAGGGACCATTCTATTCTTAACATCCAAGTCAAGAGTGGAAAAAAGGATCATCTTGAGAGCCCCACGAATGCATGCCTTCTTGTCATCATGTGCAATACTGTCAAGAGCAGTATAAAAAAAAGGTATGATTTGAGGAGGTAACAATTATTTAAAAGGCTGACGTACACACATATAACTGTACACTCAGCATGATCAACCAGTCCAGGTTACAAGCCCACAAAAATCCAAAATGGGGAAACAATGAAAAGGGACAACTGCCCTTAAAAGTAAAATAATAAAATAAATGTAGGTCACTTAATATGATGCAGGTTACAATAAGGATAAATAATGAAACTACTGGGCTCCAGAGACTGGTGGTAGACCAGACCTGTATACTGTGGTCCTCCAATATCGATATCTTTCATTGATTTATATGTCTCAGCCATCGCTGCTAGTAAGCAGTATAAATAAAAGCATTGCACAGATTAGCCAGTGACACTTAACCAATTCACATTTCAATAAGAACCATACTCCAGCCAACCAGAAGTAAGCTCCTGAAGCACTCTTCCCCTCATGACCATAATACCCAGGAAATGTGAATATACATGAGGTATAACTGAGGTGAGCTCCTATTTTGGAAGGAGGGGGGGGCTCGGAAGAGGGAGAGTCATGTGAATTTGAAAGACACCATTATTAGAGAGACATGGTATACAGGTAAAATTGTTTTTGTTTCATCAGCAATATCTAGAATCCAATTATTCAATTACTTACTTTTATTGTAACCCAATATATAATCTTTCGTAGATACACATGCTTTAATCTGAATAGCAAGCAGTTATTAAAGTGACAAACATATAGATAAGAGGTGGGAAGTAGACCTTAAAGGTAAATCCTAAAATACATAGAGAAACTCACCTCATTGAAATAAATGATGAAGGGCTGCTTGACCCACTGCTGCATCATTGTTCACTGTGCCATCCAGGTACATATGATGCCCCAATGTATATCTGTTACTCCATGTGGCAGCCCTGCAGATATCTGGTAAAGACACTTCAGCAAACAAGGAAGCAGGCGTAGAATGTGCTGTGACATTTCCATCTAAGGGATGTCCAACATTTTGGTGGCAGAAAACTGTAGGTGCAGAAAGCCATCAAGCTATACTATTTCTTGAAAATCCCCCTTCTCTGAGGTCGTGAGCTATTAGAAGTGGATCTGATTTTCTGAAAGTTTTAGTTCTGTGCAGACAGAATTTGAGAGAACACTTTACGGCAAGAATATGAAGTTCTCAGCTGCATTAGATGGATTTCCGAAAAAGGTTTTAAAGAAGAGGTTTGTAAAGGAAGTCGTTGGTCTGAACCTTGGGAATGAAATCAGTGTTTCTTCTCAATAGGACTGTCATCCTTAAATTGGAGGTATAGTTCCCTTATTGAGAAAGTTTGCATTTCACCGATAAACTCAGCAGATGTGGAAGCTAGTGGCAGAGCCATCTTCCAGAATTAATAGTTTTATGATCTGCCTTATGAACAGGTGTAAAAGGGCTCCTCATCAGCTAGACGAGAAACATATTTAATTGCAAAGAGACAGGTGTTTGTCTGTTCAGAGGGCAGGTCCTAAACAGGCTTTTAAAGAACTTCTTCAGTAGCCTGTTAGAGCAGAGTGACGTCACACTTCAGGATCTTCTGAAGTGCAAAATTACCACTATATGGACTCTGAGCTTTGAGAAACACCTGAGCCCGCCAGATGTAATAAGTAAGGCAATATCAGCCCAGGAGATGAAAAAGGATGCATGCTATTTTGAGACAACTACATACAGAATCTAGTCTGCATGGCTTTATAATTTGCATTTGTTGTTGCATGGTCTAGCACTTGCTTAAAAAAAAATCCCTGCTATTGCTTGAAATATCAAGGTGGTTAAATTCATTGTATTCAGGAGCCAGGCTGCTAAACTGAGAAAACTCTGCATAGGACGAACGGTTTGGCCTTTGTTCACTGTCAACAGGTTCTGTCCTAGTCTGACGGGAATATGTTATTGTTCCCATAAGAGAAGTAGCTTTGTGAAACAATATTATACTACCCATTCTGGATCAAAAACAATGATGCAATATGTTTCTCCATTTATCTTTTTCAATAATCTGGGAATCAGAAGAAGCTGGGCTGATGCATAAGCACATATCCACGACCAAGCTATCTGGAAAGTATTCTCATGATCCTGTTTGAGGGTATCTGGTGGCAAACAAGTCACTTGTGAGTTAGATGTGTCCCAAACAAGCCCAGGTCAGGGCTTCTACAGGTCAAACTCATTTGTGTCAGTCTTTGGGTCTGCTTAGAGAATCTGCCCACTGATTGTGCTTTCCAGGAACATGCTCCACTTTTAAGTATATTTGGTGATGCTTTTCCCATATCTTGTTTCTGACAACAGATGTGACTGATTCTCCTTGCTTGTTCAGATAAAACATTGCCATACTGTCTGTACAAACAAGCACCAATAAACATTTTAACCTTGAAAGCAAAGATCGATGCACATGGGTCATTGCTATTAGCGCCAATAGATTTATATGTAGTCTGAATTATTGGGCTGACCATTTCCCACAGACCTCTAGTTCTTGTAAATTCCCTCCCCATTCTGGTAGAGATGCATCCGTGCTCCTCACAAGTTAAACAGGTGGATGTGACAGACAACAGTGTGTGTGCATCCACCAAAGCATGGTGGATTTCATCCTGTAAGTGTTCTGTACAATATCCTTAAAAACCCCCAAAGAAAGCTGGATTTAAGTTCACTGTTTTTCCTCTTGAAACTGCTTTATTTGGAGGTGACAGTTGGAGATGAGAGGGATGCAGGACATCATTCCAAGGAATGATTTGTATATGCAAACTGAAATTGTCTCTCTTCAAAATGGTATTTGCTACTTTTATTATCTTTTGTGTGGTTTCCTCTGTTGGGAAGGCTATGCATGAGACATTATCTAGAAGTACTTCTAGGAATGATATTGCCTTGCTGGGCTGAAGGCAAGATTTCTTTCAAAGGTTAAACTCAAATAAGGATCTTTCTGAGGTCAGTTGCCCAGACACAGGAAAATCAGATGAACCTTCCTCAAATCATTTGCAACTGAGGCCATGCCTTTGGTAAACATTTGCAGAGCAGACTCGACGCTAAAAGGCAAAGCTTTGAACTGACAATGTTATCTGAATGTGAACCTTAGAATACTGTCAATGTTTTGGGTGAAATGGGATATGAAAATGACCACCCTGGAAGTCTAATGTCATACTATCTCCCTCACTTAGCATACCCACCCAGAACAATTGTTTTTTAGGAATTTGCTCAGCTGCCAAAGATGTAGAATTTGCCTCTAATAACCTCATTTTCTCATTTTTTAGAAGAATGCAGAGTAGAAGCCTGTTTTTCACTGTCAGAAGGAGAGCGCTTCCTTTGTTTCTTCCTGTAGGAGTGAAAGAATCTCCAATTTTAAAAGATGCTGAGGTGGCCTCCTCAGAGGTGGAGTTTGAATTGTTTGGAGGTGTGGCCATACTGAATGAGATCCAGCACCCACTGATTTATTGTAATATATCTCAGATTGCCCAAGTAACTGGAAAGTCTTCTGCTCATCTGCTTGGGGTGGGGGGAGGGGTGGGGGGGGGGGGAGGTGACTGGTTCCACAAGGGTGTCACTGACACCTGGAGGGGTCATGTCCCCTGCTTGATTATGTAAATGGAGTACGCTGGTAACAGTATGTTCATGTCTTCAAAGTTGTTGATATCTGCTGTTGAAGCCAATTTTGTCATCTACAGTAACTGTGAACAAGATTGTCAATGCCTTAGGCGACAATACTGTAGTCATTTCAATTACTGTTGCCAACGTAAATGCCTGTGTCTTTAGTGGCAGTCTTGATTTCTTTGTAAACACCTGTTACATCAACAAGGGGTCTAGACAATGCGTTTTTTCCCCTCATAAGCGTAGAAGGCCCAGATCCTGGTCTTACAGTGGTAGAGGGATGTTTGGGCTTTCTCCATTTTTACCCATTTGTGGGGCAGGGCTTTTGTTGGCAGGCCTTTTATTCATCTTTTTTGGAGGTTCCAGAGATGATACTTTTTCTCTAGCTATCTCCTTCTCAACCTACCTACGAGGAGTTTAAGTTTCCTCACCTTTTGACTCTGGATCTTCCTTATACTCTCTTCTGGAGATAAAGTATAAGTCTGTCCTCCCTGTCTTTAAGGGTCTTTGCAGAGAAGGTGCAACAGTGTACATGATCCTTAGAAACATGATGTGGATGAAGCCAATTAAGATATTTCTTTTGTGGAACCACACAATCCAGAAGGCTTGAAAGCACTTTAAAAAATAATAATAAAAAAAGAAGTACAACATTTAACCTAGTAGATTTAATACAAGGGATATTTCAAATAAAGCTGCAGAAAAAGTTAAAAGTTGACAATATTTGCTATAGAGCAGAAAAAACTTAAGAGTTCAGGGAAGCACCCTTAACATGATATGCAATTTGAAATATGGTTTTCCTTGAGGAAAAAGAGCTTCAGGAGCTGCTCCTTGATTGGCTAGAGTTTGGTTCTTATTATAATGTTGTGAATTAGTTAACTATGTCACTTGTTAAACTATGCTGTGCAATGCTTTCTCTTTATATGCTTCTTATAAATACTGTGGGACTCCCAGCTCGACATCAGGCAAGATTCAATCATGTGAATCTATAGAAGAATCAATATTGCAAAGCATACATCGCTAGGGTCTTCCTCTGGCAATATCACATTGTGCCTCTCTCAACATTCAATATACTCATTTATCTGGCCTCAACGTAAAATGGTTGCCTAATGTCTGGTTCTTGATCTATGTGCATGTGAAACAGAGAAATCTAATGAAAAACAATTGTGCAACATGCACTGCAAAAGGCAAAGTAATGATTAGAAAGTGGCAAAGGCACAACTGGGGAACGCCTCACCGATTAGTCCAAAGTATTTAAGATCATAAGATGTGATTTATGTAAAACTGCCTCAAATGTTCAATTAACTTTACTTTCCTTACATAGTTGATAATAGCCCGAGGTTTCTGTAACTGAAGGCAGGTTAGAAAAAGTTTGTTTATTTTCTTATATTCTACTTTTTCAGAACGGCTAATCTCAGTGGGGATTGAAGAGATGATTGTAGTGGTGGCAGGCAGTGTTGAAAACAAAAGCATAGGTACTAAAGTCTGCTGGTAATCGAGCAATCTGAGATTCAACATGATTCAAGGTTAGTTTACAGGTTGACTATTTTGAGAGTTTTAACTGAAATAGCATTTGAAATGAATGAATACAGACAATCTCCAAAGCACGTTTATAGAACATATGAGCACCCCACAATGTTTTAGCAATCTTTTATTGAAGATAACAAGTTGGTTATGTTCACTGTATTGTATGAAACATCACAATATCATACTGAGAAGGTACTATCAGTACAGGGTTGGACAAGAGCAGACAGTCTGAACAAACCATTTTGCATTCTTCATTCCCAATCTTTAAACAACCCAAAACCCCAGTAACGGGACAAATACCTGTTAACATTATCATTTAGAACACTTTAACTTACAAGGCTAAAATCTAATGAATAAATAAAATATATTGTGGCAATCTTCGTTTGACAGAAAAGGAAATCAAATACACAATGAAAAATGATTGGGAAAGCTGGTTTGCGTACCAGTTTGTAAAAAAAAAAAAAAAAAAAAAAAAAATGTAGTTTTACAAACTCAGCAGGAAGAAGTTAAAGAAGAATATAATGAATTCAATTTCACACAAAACCAGCTGATGACTCATCATAATCTACACACAAGGGCAATAACATCCTCATTGAAAACAGTATAAACAAATCGGAAAATTATTACAAGGCATCCACATCATGTAAATCATGTACAGATGGATACATTCATTGCTACCCCTCCCAAATAGCTTCTTTTAGATAAATACTTTACTCTTCTCCATTGTCAGCAGTAATGGGGCTCAATACATGCACAACTCAAAAAGAATAATAAAAAAAAGGTTATTGCAAAAATAGAATTAAACTCAGACTCTTCAAGTACCATACGTGACGGCCACTCTGTACCATGCCCATTGCTTATAAAATGAAAGGTCACTGAACCCATGAAAATATCTCTGTAGAATTTTCTAAGATTTAAAATAGATCATTTTAACTGTATTTATAGTAATCTCAATGTGATAATTTAAGCTCTGAAAGAATGCATACAATTAAAAATGATACCCATATCACACAAGACCAGTCAGTCTTGAGCTGAAAAATCAAGAGGAAACTATACAAAACCACATTTAGAACAAAATCACAATTTACATTATAATAAAGGCAAGTTTTAGCTTTTTGTTTTTTTAAAAAAAAACTGCAGTAGTGAGATGTCAAAAACAAATTACAAGTAACCATAAATTAATTGTTTCAGTATGAAAAGATTCCGTCTAGCAGGGGTTGAAGGACTTGTACATCATGCGTAAAATTTATATGGTTGTATATACCTTAAATCTTCATGTTATTGCCATATGCAATTATCATCAAGCAAAGCAGTAGGCAACATATCACAATTTAGACACCCTAGAGGAAAATCAGTCTGGTGAGGCAGGTGATACTGTAAAAGGAAAAAAAGGGGAAAGAATGCACATCCTACAGCATATTGCCTGAATTAAATGGCTTCCAACCCATGTAGCTGCCAAAACCTCCCAACTCAGTACAGTGAAATACACAATGTCTCATACAATCACCTGTCCTGTCCTCTTACATGCTTATGTTGCAGGTTTGGTTAAAAACTATGATGCATCTTAAGAGTACAACTACTGTACAATCCTGTGCATCTCAGGTACACTTTTTTCTTTCTGCCCAAGTATAACTTCCTGTGGTTTTCAAAGACTGAATTCGATACAGATGTAACCCAAAAGACCGAGGCTGGAAAAAAAATACTGCAGTAAAGGCAAAGCTAAGAGTGGCATTATCAGGAAACACAAAAATGAACAAAGGAAGGAAATTTCTAATCATTTTGTTCTGCTCATTATTACATATAATGCTGCAGATCCACCAGAATGTTTCCCTTGTATTTAAGAAAACTGTGATTAAAGTGTTTACCCCTCCCCCCCATTTGTCAGAATCAAAAACATCTTAGTAGATTTTGTAAGGCTACCATGGATCTTCTAGATCGCCACCACCCTAAAAAGAAAAAGAAGAAAATATTAAAAATCTCTCTAGGGCAAAAGTCACTAAAACAACCTCAAGAGTAAAAGTGAAACACTGTGAGAATACACAACACTTTAGCAGAATAGAATGAATGTCACTTAACAAGCAGTACTAATTCATTGTTATAGATCATCCAGCCCGAATAAGGAACCGAGATGAAACAAGGCTGATCCAATCTACCCATTTCCCTGCCTAGACAACACAAAGTTTTACCCTTTCTACTCTACAAATGTAAGTCCAGTTGCATGCCTTTCTGAATTATTGTGCTGCTTGTTGCCAACTTTTGTTTTTACAAGCAGTCACCCAAATACTGTGGGCTCTAGAAGTACTCTATCACTGAAAAGGTTTGCCATTCATACAGTTTATTAATTTTACAATTCTGCATATGCCGTTTGCTCTTTTCTCCTTACCTTTCAAGCACTTATTTTCAAATTAATGAAAGGTGGCCATCCACAACATAACTTGTAATTAATGTTGATCTCTATTTTGGCTCCCTGTCTCAGAACAACTTTGAATCTGTTTTTATATTGCTAGATGTTCCTCTCATAAATGTTCAAGGTACTCCAGAAAAGGTTTAGCCAGTGATGTAAGCAAACTCCATTATATCTCAACATTCAGTCTGTTATCTCACATCTGGCAACATTGTTTAGGTACTTACAACTCATCTAACAAGGTAGGCAAGATACTTACCTGTAAAAATACGTTGTTAGGTTTTTCAATGTATGCAGTCGATATTTATTAAATTTAGCAAATCATTTCCTACTTAATGGTTAATTTACTAATCCAAATACATTTCTTAAATTCTCAAATGCTTGAATGTGTACCTTTAATGTGTCTAATATAGCTTTTAAAAAACATAAGATAACCATCTGTAATTGCCAGAATTAAAATAGCAGCAGGAACCTCATATGGGTGTATCAGCAAATAATGAGGAGGCATCCTTGAAGCAAAATGCATGCAACCAGTCTCTCAAAGATGCAAGCCATGTTTTGGGCATAGATAACATCTGAGAAAACTATTCAGCCTGCATAGTCCAGGTAGAAGTTGATAACTCAGACTTTTTCCACAGTGACAGGACTCTCAAAATTCCAAGATGCAACACACTTATAGTGTCAAGTATCAGAATCTGTAAATGAGGTTCTACACATAACTGTTAGAGAACAATGATGGGATGAACCATAAACCAATGGGAAAGAAAAGATTCTGATTATCTAGTGCTTCACGTATGATAAAAGCACGACTTGACTTCCCTGCACGAAAACAGCTCTTAACAGGGATTGGCTGCTGATGATAACTGTAATGGACAAGGGCAAGAAAGCACTCAGAACCCAATCACTAAAGGCTTGATAGAGGGATCAATAGGAAATTCGGTAGCGGGATCATCCGCTTACCTTTTATGGAAAACCTCAGCTTCAACTGTGCCTTCTTCGTAGTTCAGATAATTCTCAAACTAACCAACATATATTAGATGGCTGCCATGAAGATCGGTTGTTCATTCAAATGTTTGTTTTGCTGTTAAGTCAATCAGTCAACCACTTGTTTTGTAGAGTCAGAACCTCTGGCTAAATAAAGTCAAAGCACAAAAGAGATAAAAAATATATTTTGGGTGGTCGCTCAAGTGAGTGTTATGAGATGTGTCCTTCCTAGAAAATACAGGAGATCCTTAGGATTGTTTAGTTGGCAGCCCTCTGACCGAAAAGGAAAGGAATATCTGGACTCCCTACCTAAAGTACAAGATATCACCCTTACTATACCAATATAAATGCTGGCTTCTTCATGAATGTTATTTCCCTGCTCCCCCGGGCCCGAAAGACTCTACAGACAAGGTCTCACAGACTTGGACCTGTTGGAGTTGTTCAGAAGCACTAGCTAACCTAGACCACATGCTCTTTCACTGTGAAAACATTACATCCCTCTGGACAAAGAATGAATGCATAATAAATGACATCTTTCACTTGAAACCCAGTCTTAACCCATGTAACATACTGGGCGACTGGCACATGAATCCACTCCTCAAACTTGAAGACCCCGATCTCTCTCTCCTACCTCTACTCCTAACTATTGGCATTAAAACTATCCTTTGTGAGCTGATCACAAAGATATTAACAGATGTAAGAAAGCTAGGGGTAACCTTGTATTCGTAACTTTCTTTGATACAGGTCAAAATCACAGAGCATCTCTTACACAATGAAAGCACCAATACTTACCTTGGATACTAACAAAAGTTACAACCTATCCCTGTTCTTGTAATCTCTAATCATGACTATGCTAACAGCCTATACCTTAGCATCTCCAGTTTCACCATACACAAAATACACCTAATCCCAAAATCTGCTGCAGGACTTTATCTCCACTTCCACCCAAGAAAAAGTGGACCCCAGTACTGAAATCACTATGCTCACTAATTTTAGCTAGAAAAGCAATGTTCAAGGCACTCTGCACCATCCACAGAGGCTCCTAAGGGAAAGGCCCACTATAGCTACCTCCCAGACGTGCACTATGAATCATCATACCAGTTTACATTAAGAAATTCACAGGAAGCATTGTGTTCTCAGCACAAAGTGCCAAACTTGGGAAATCACTGTCAGCAAAGATTCAGAGATTTCCGAACCATTTTCACTACAGAAGACAGACTAACACATGGCGATTTCCAAAATAGGTACATGGCCCCACAAGACTGACACAGATTAACAATTGTTCCTTCGGTACAATCCAGATCTGTGGACAGTAAAACTGCCCATTTAGCAAGCCTGGAGAGTAGGAATAGTGCACCTGAATGTTAGTGCACTATACTTTGCGTGTTTACTCCTGAAAAAAACAGAACACAAAGTAACATACTACAATTACTACAAAATAGCTGGGTGGTTCAGAGAAGGTTTAGAAACCAGCTGTGGACACAGTGCATTGGAGGATCTCTAATGTCCTGCCAAAACAGGTTACTTGGTATGTGGGTCCAAAACATTTACAGTTCAAGATCCCAAACATCAGGAAAACAAAACCAGAAATTGTGAAACAAAGAAAACTATGTACCGGTCACTATGAAAAGGAAATGTGCAGTGTTTTGGTTGAGGAAAGTGAATTTAAGCACCTGGGAACAATAGCTTATCTATCCGTTTTTGGGTTAGAGGGAGGGGTTCAGTCCTGTAACTTGGGGTCCTAGCCGCTCAGAGGAACAACAAAAATGAAAAGGTGTGGATGGCAGTTTGATCCCTCTTCAGAAATTAGACATCCCATGGGACAAAAGCATTGACAATAGGACTACTCTGGACCTCATCAATTACATCAGCATACAGGCTAACCGGGCTCTGTGCCTCAGTGCACAAAAAGGTTGAGTAGGAAGGGAGTCTGCTTGTGTCTCAACTGCACTTAATATTGATTTCATGAAGCAGCTATCTTTCAGTTTGCGGTGGGTGAGAAAGGTGATGGCTTTTATGGCATATTTGGGAATCTGGACTCTGTTTGAAGCGTCCATGCAACCCAATTTGTCCTAAGTGGTAGGCCTGAAGAGCACGGTTTGGGCTGTAGCACAATGTCAAGCAATTAGCGAATCCTTTGCAGTCTTAAAGTCCAGCACTGAACGCACTGTGTTGGCTATAGGATACGTAGCCTACTCCTGTGACAAATGTTTAATTTCCCTCAGATAGCTCTTGGAGACATTGAAAGCAGAAGAGAAGTGGGGGAACTGCCCTACCACATCCTCTCACACTCCCCAAAACCAATCCGCTGGGTGCAGCAGAAACCCTCCATCTTGGAAAGCCACAAATATTTTGTTAGAGATAATCGAAGAGTAACTGAATATACATACAGGGACAACAATTCCAAGTGTGTGTGTAAGTGTGTGTGTGTGTAAGTGTGTGTGTGTGTAAGTGTGTGTGTGTGTGTGTAAGTGTGTGTGTGTGTAAGTGTGTGTGTGTGTGTGTAAGTGTGTCTCACATTATCCTGCCATCTAGTGTTGGGCTCGGGTGTTACAAGTTGTTTTTCTTTGAAGAAGTCTTTTCGAGTCACGAGACCGAGGGACTCCTCCCTTTTGGCTCCATTGCGCATGGGCGTCGACTCCATCTTAGATTGTTTTCCCCGCAGAGGGTGAGGTAGGAGTTGTGAATATAATAATTGTGCCCATGCAATGGAGTAAGTATGTATGTACATAATGTGTCTTAAAAAAGTATTTATTTACAAATTTTACAGTTTTCATTCAACTTATAACGGCTACAGGCTCCCGGGGAGGTGGGAGGGTGCATGAGAATCTGCAGCATCTCATGCCACGAACAGATGTACACTGGGTAAGTGACATTTTCCGTACGTTGGCATGTGTAGCTGCAGATACACATGCTGTGCATAGACTAGTAAACAGTAATCTCCCCAAAAGCGGTGGCTTAGCCTGTAGGAGTTGAAGTTGTCTGAAATAATGTTCGTAATACAGCCTGTTCTACTGTGGCTTGTTGTGTTGTTAACACATCTACACAGTAATGTTTTGTGAACGTATGAGGCATAGACCATGTGGCTGCCTTACAGATTTCTGTCATAGGTATATTCCTTAGAAAAGCCATTGTGGCGCCTTTTTTCCTAGTGGAGTGCGCCTTTGGTGTAATAGGTAGATCTCTTTTTGCTTTGATATAGCAGGTTTGAATACATTTCACTATCCATCTGGCAATGCCTTGTTTGGATATTGGATTTCCTGCATGAGGGTTTTGGAAGGCTACAAACAATTGTTTTGTTTTGCGAAACTGTTTTGTTCTATCAATGTAATACATTAGTGACCTTTTAATGTCTAACGTATGTAAGGCTCTTTCAGCTACTGAGTCTGGTTGTGGAAAAAAGACTGGGAGTTCCACTGTTTGGTTCAGGTGGAATGGTGATATAACTTTTGGTAAGAATTTGGGATTTGTACGGAGAACCACTTTATGTTTATGTATTTGTATAAAGGGTTCTTGTATAGTAAATGCTTGTATTTCACTTACTCTTCTAAGAGATGTGATATCTATGAGGAAGGCTACTTTCCAAGTTAAGTACTACATTTCACAATAGTGCATGGATTCAAATGGTGGTCCCATGAGCCGGGTTAACACAATATTGAGGTACCACGAGGGGACTGGTGGTGTTCTCGGGGGTATGATTCTTTTTAATCCCTCCATAAATGCTTTGATGACTGGGATTCTAAAAAGTGACGTTGAATGTGTAATCTGCAGATAGGCAGATATTGCTGTGAGATGTATTTTAATAGAAGAGAATGCTAGTTTAGATTTTTGTAAGTGTAATAAGTAGCTTACAATGTTTTTTGCGGAAGCATGTAGTGGTTGAATTTGATTATTATGACAGTAATAAACAAATCTCTTCCATTTGTTTGCATAACAATGTCTTGTAGTAGGTTTCCTAGCTTGTTTAATGACCTCCATACATTCTTGTGTAAGGTCTAAATGTCCAAATTCTAAGACTTCAGGAGCCAGATTGCTAGATTGAGCGATGCTGGATTCGGGTGTCTGATCTGTTGTTTGTGTTGAGTTTACATATCTGGTCTGATTGGTAGTTTGATATGAGGTACTACTGACAGGTCCAGCAGTGTTGTGTACCACGGTTGGCAAGCCCAGGTTGGTGCTATGAGTATTAGTTTGACTCTGTTTTGACTCAATTTGTTTACCAGATAAGGAAGGAGTGGGAGAGGGGGAAAGCGTAAGCAAATATCCCTGACCAACTCATCCATAACGCATTGCCCTTGGACAGAGGGTGTGGATACCTGGAAGCGAAGTCTTGGCATTTTGTGTTTTCTTTTGTTGCGAATAGGTCTATTTCTGGTGTTCCCCAGCGTAGAAAGTAAGTTTGTAGGATCTGGGGATGAATTTCCCATTTGTGTGTTTGTTGGTGAGCTCGACTGAGATTGTCGGCCAACTGGTTTTGAATACCTGGGATGTATTGTGCTATTAGGCAAATGTGATTGTGAATTGCCCAATGCCAAATTTTCTGTGCAGTGTGTCCCTCCCTGTTTGTTGAAGTAATACATTGTCGTCGTGTTGTCTGTTTTGACAAGAATGTGTTTGTGGGCTATCGGGGGTTGAAATGCTTTCAATGCTAGAAACACTGGCAACAGTGATTTATGTGCAGTTGTTTTTGTTGAATGTTCCATTGGCCCTGTATACTGTGCTGGTTGAGGTGTGCTCCCCACCCCATCATGGAAGCATCTGTTGTGATCACGTATGAGGCACTGGGTCTTGGAATGGCCGCCCTTGGTTTAAATGTATAGGGTTCCACCATTGAAGCGAGAGGTGTGTTTGGCAGTCTATCAATACTAGATCTTGGAGTTGACCCTGTGCTTGTGTCCATTGTGTTGCTAGGCACTGTTGTAAGGGCCGCATGTGTAGTCTTGCGTTTGGGACAATGGCTATGCATGAAGACATCATGCCTAGAAGTTTCATTACAAACTTCACTTGGTAGTTTTGGTTTGCCTGTACGTTTAGTATTGTATTGCGGAACGCCTGTACCCTTTGTGGACTTGGAGTGGGAATCGCCTTTTGTGTATTGAGTGTTCCTCCCAAGTATTGTTGTATTTGGGAAGGTTGTAGATGTGATTTTCGGTAATTTATAGAGAACCCTAGTTTGTGCAGAGTTTCGATCACGTATTGTGTGTGAAGAAGACACTGTTGCTGAGTGCTGGTTTTTATTAACCAATCGTCCAAGTAAGGGAATACGTGCATGTGCTGTCTCCTGATGTGAGCGGCTACTACTGCAAGGCATTTTGTGAATACCCTTGGGGCTGTTGTTATCCCGAATGGTAACACCTTGAATTGGTAATGCACACCTTGGATTACAAACCTTAAGTATTTCCTGTGGGAAGGATGTGTGGGTATGCGGAAATAAGCATCCTTGAGATCTAATGTTGACATGTAGTCCTGTTTTTTGAGCAAGGGAATCACGTCTTGAAGTGTTACCATATGAAAGTGATCTGATTTGATGTAAAGATTCAGTGTTCTGAGGTCTAATATGGGTCTCAGCGTTTTGTCCTTCTTTGGAATTAGGAAATACAGGGAGTAGGCACCTGTTCCTTTTTGATGGTTGGGTACTAGTTCTATTGCTTCTTTTTGTAACAATGCTTGGACTTCTAGTTGTAATAGGTCTAAGTGTTGTTTGGACATATTGTGTGCTCTTGGGGGCACATCTGGTGGCAATTGTAGAAATTCTATGCAATAACCATGTTGGATAATGGCTAGGACCCATGCGTCCGTAGTTATGTTTTCCCAGTTGTGGTAGTATGTGGTAAGTCTCCCCCCCACTGGTGTTGAGTGGTGGGGGTTTGTGACATTGAAGTCACTGTTTGGCTTGAGGGGTTTTTGGGCTCTGGAATTTCCCCCTTGCCTTTGGGAATTGTCCACCCCTGTATATTCCTCGAAAGCCTCCTCTTTGGTACTGGCCCTGATATGTGGGTCTGACTTGTGAGGTGGAAGGCTCTGTGGTTTGGGAACGAAACCCCCCTCTAAATTGCGGCTTTCTAAAAGTGCCTCTGTTCTGTGGGGAGTAGAGCGCGCCCATGGCTTTGGCTGTGTCCGTGTCCTTTTTGAGCTTTTCGATTGCCGTATCCACCTCCGGCCCAAAAAATTGTTCTTGGTTGAACAGCATACTTAGCACAGCCTGCTGGATTTCTGGTATAAAAACCTGAGCTCCGTAACCATGCGGGCCTACGAATGGTTACCGCAGTGTTCACTGTCCATGCTGCTGTGTCTGCCGAGACCATCGCAGACCTTATTTGGTTGTTTGAAATTGTTTGTCCTTCCTCAACAACCTGTTCGGCACGTTTTTGGTGCTCCTTGGGCAAGTGCTGAATTATATGTTGCATCTCGTCCCAGTGTGCCCTGTCGTAGCGAGCCAGTAGAGCCTGAGAATTAGCAATCCGCCATTGATTGGCTGCCTGTGCTGCCACCCGTTTGCCTGCTGCATCGAATTTCCGACTTTCCTTGTCGGGCGGTGGTGCATCTCCTCACGATTGGGAGTTTGCCCTCTTTCTGGCTGCTCCCACGACCACTGAATCTGCTGTTAGTTGCTGTGTTATAAACACAGGGTCCGTTGGGGGAGGTTTATATTTCTTCTCCACCCTAGGCGTGAAGGCTCTGCCTTTCACTGGGTCCTGGAACACCTGTTTGGCGTGTTTTAGCATGCCTGGGAGCATTGGCAAACTTTGGTAAGAGCTGTGAGTGGATGCCAAGGTGTTAAATAAGAAGTCGTCTTCTATGGGCTCCGCATGCATTGCTACATTATGGAAAGTAGCTGCCCTTGATACCACCTGCATATATGCAGTGCTGTCCTCTTGTGGTGACGGCCTTGCCGGGTAGCAATCGGGACTATTGTCTGAGACCGGTGCATCAAATAAGTCCCATGCATCCGGGTCGTCTTGTGTCATCCCTGTGTGTGTTGGCGACTGCATTGGGGGTGTTGCTACCGGGGACAGGTGTGGCGAATGCAATGGTGAAGGCTGTGGTGAAACACTTGGTGGTGTCTTGTCTCTTGCCACCTTTGCCTGCATTTCCGACTCCTGGAATGCTAGCTTTCGTTTCATTCTTATTGGAGGAAGAGTTTGAATTTTCCCAGTTTCTTTCTGTATGTGCAGCCTCCTCTGAGTACGGTCTGGCTCTCCCATGCCTAGTTCCTGCTCAAATCTGTGCCCTTGCATTTGGCTGGAAAGGCCGTGCTCTTCTGTATAGGAGCCTGCTTTCGGCTCCGAAGCTGTATGTTTCGACACAGAAGGTTTCGGTACGCTCTTTTTTGGCTCAGTGGAAACCTTTTTTATTTTGGGGGTGTCGAACTCTCGGTGCCGAGATGGTTCGGAGCCGGTATCTCGACCGGAGTTGGATGTCTTTGGCTGCTGGGAGGCCTTTTTCGGTGCCGATGTTTGGTCACCGTGTTTTCGGGTTAATCCATGGCCTGTTGGCGGTGGCATCCCCTTGGCCTTTATAATTTTCGAGTGAGTCTTGGCCGGGGCTGATTTACTCACAGTTTGTTGCTGTGCCTTCGGCTGCTCACTTTCAGAGTCGTCCGAGTCCGAATCTTGAATGGAGAATCTCTCCTCTTCCTCGATGTCGATCTGTTCGGCCGGTGTCGACGCCATCTGGAGTCTTCTGGCTCTTCGATCGCGTAGGGTCTTCTTCGATTGAAAAGCCCAACAGGCCTTGCAAGTATCCTCCCTGTGTTCCGGTGATAGACACAGATTACAGACCAAGTGTTGGTCTGTATAAGGATACTTTGCGTGGCAATTCGGGCAGAAGCGGAAGGGGGTCCGGTCCATGAGGTTCGACAATGGACGCGGTCGGGCCGACCAGGCCCCGCTGAAGAGTGGAAGCCCCGAAGGGCCACCGGAGCACTTTTTCTCTCGGTATCTATGAACTAACACTAGACCGGTACCGAGCGCAAACAATACCGTCGAATTTTCCAATAAATAGCTAACTTTCCCGATTCGAAATACGGAGCGAAGAGGAACGCGTCCGAACCCGATGGCGGAAAGAAAACAATCTAAGATGGAGTCGACGCCCATGCGCAATGGAGCCGAAAGGGGGGAGTCCCTCAGTCTTGTGACTCGAAAAGACTTCTTCGAAGAAAAACAACTTGTAACACTCCGAGCCCAACACTAGATGGCAGGATAATGCACAGCATGTGTATCTGCAGCTACACATGCCATCGAACACATATATATATATATATACACATACATATATACACACACACATATATACACATATATACACACACACACACATATATATACACACACACATATACACACACACACATATACACATTTATATATACACATACATATACACATACATATACACATACATATACATATAATGTCACTTACCCAGTGTACATCTGTTCGTGGCATGAGTCGCTGCAGATTCACATGCTGTGCATTATCCTGCCATCTAGTGTTGGGCTCGGAGTGTTACAAGTTGTTTTTCTTCGAAGAAGTCTGAGTCACGAGACCGAGGGATTCCTCCCTTTCGGCTCCATTGTGCATGGGCGTCGACTCGATCTTGGATTGTTTTCCCCGCAGAGGGTGAGGTAGGAGTTGTGTATATAGTAAAAGTGCCCATGCAATGGAGTGAGTATGTATGTACATAATATGTCTAAAAAAATAGTATAAATTTATAAATGTACAAGTTTCATCAACTTATAACGGCTACAGGCTCCCGGGGAGGCTGGAGGGCGCATGAGAATCTGCAGCGACTCATGCCACGAACAGATGTACACTGGGTAAGTGACATTTTCCGTTCAATGGCATGTGTAGCTGCAGATACACATGCTGTGCATAGACTAGTAAGCAGTTATCTCCCCAAAAGCGGTGGTTTAGCCTGTAGGAGTTGAAGTTGTTTGAAATAATGTTCGTAATACAGCTTGTCCTACTGTGGCTTGTTGTGTTGTTAACACATCTACACAGTAATGTTTTGTGAATGTATGAGGCGTAGACCATGTGGCTGCCTTACAGATTTCTGTCATAGGTATATTTCCTAGAAAGGCCATTGTGGCGCCTTTCTTCCTAGTGGAGTGCACCTTTGGCGTAATAGGCAGATCTCTTTTTGCTTTAATATAGCAGGTCTGAATACATTTCACTATCCATCTGGCAATGCCTTGTTTGGATATTGGATTTCCTGCATGAGGTTTTTTGAAAGGCTACAAACAATTGTTTTGTCTTGCGAAATTGTTTTGTTTTATCAATGTAATACATTAATGCTCTTTTGATGTGTAGCATATGTAAGGCTCTTTCGGCTACTGAGTCTGGTTGTGGAAAATAAGACTGGGAGTTCCACTGTTTGGTTTAGGTGGAACGGTGATATAACTTTTGGTAAGAACTTTGGATTTGTCCGGAGAACTACTTTATGTTTATGTATTTGTATAAAGGGTTCTTGTATAGTGAATGCTTGAATTTCACTTACCCTTCTAAGAGATGTGATAGCTATTAAGAAGGCTACTTTCCAGGTTAAGTATTGCATTTCACAAGAGTGCATGGGTTCAAATGGTGGACCCATGAGTCGTGTTAATACGATATTGAGGTTCCACAAGGGAACTAGTGGTGTTCTTGGGGGTATGATTCTCTTTAGACCCTCCATAAATGCTTTGATGACTGGGATTCTAAAGAGTGATGTTGAATGTGTAATCTGCAGATAGGCAGATATTGCTGTGAGATGTATTTTGATAGATGAAAAGGCTAGGTTTGATTTTTGTAAGTGCAATAAATAGCTTACAATGTTTTTCGCAGACGCATGTAGTGGTTGGATTTGATTAGGATGGCAATAATAAACAAATCTTTTCCATTTGTTTGAGTAACAATGTCTTGTAGTAGGTTTTCTAGCTTGCTTAATGACCTCCATACATTCTTGTGTAAGGTCTAAATGTCGAAACTATAGGACTTTAGGAGCCAGATTGCTAGATTGAGCGATGCTGGATTCGGGTGTCCGATCTGTTGCTTGTGTTGAGTTAACAGATCTGGTCTGTTTGGTAGTTTGATATGAGGTACTACTGACAGGTCTAGTAGTGTTGAGTACCATGGTTGGCGAGCCCAGGTTGGTGCTATCAGTATTAGTTTGAGTCTGTTTTGACTCAATTTGTTTACAAGATAAGGAAGGAGTGGGAGAGGGGGAAAAGCGTAGGCAAATATCCCTGACCAACTCATCCATAACGCATTGCCCTTGGACTGAGGGTGTGGATACCAGGACGCGAAGTTTTGGCATTTTGCGTTTTCTTTTGTCGCGAATAGGTCTATTTCTGGTATTCCCCAGTGTAGAAAGTAAGTTTGTAGTATCTGGAGATGAATTTCCCATTCGTGTGTTTGTTGGTGATCTCGACTGAGATTGTCGGCTAACTGGTTTTGAATCCCTGGGATGTACTGTGCTATTAGGCGAATGTGATTGTGAATCGCCGAATGCCAAATCTTTTGTGCTAAGAGACACAGTTGTGATGAGTGTGTCCCTCCCTGTTTGTTTAGGTAATACATTGTGGTCATGTTGTCTGTTTTGACAAGAATGTGTTTGTGGGCTATTAGCGGTTGAAATGCTTTCAATGCTAGAAACACTGCTAACAGCTCTAGATGAGTTATGTGCAGTTGCCTTTGTTGAACGTCCCATTGTCCCTGTATACTGTGCTGGTTGATGTGTGCTCCCCACCCTATCATGGAAGCATCTGTTGTGATCATGTATTGAGGCACTGGGTCTTGGAATGGCCGCCCTTGGTTTAAATTTATAGGATTCCACCATTGAAGCGAGGAGTGTGTTTGGCGGTCTATCAACACTAGATCTTGAAGTTGACCCTGTGCTTGTGTCCATTGTGTTGCTAGGCATTGTTGTAAGGGACGCATGTGTAGTCTTGCGTTTGGGACAATGGCTATGCATGAAGACATCATGCCTAGGAGTTTCATTACAAACCTCACTTGATAGTGTTGGTTTGGGTGCATGTTTAGTATTACATTTTGGAAGGCTTGTACCCTTTGCGGACTTGGAGTGGCAATCCCTTTTTGTGTGTTGATTGTTGCTCCTAAGTACTGTTGTATTTGACACGGTTGTAGATGTGATTTTTGGTAGTTTATAGAGAACCCTAGTTTGTGAAGGGTTTCTATGACATATTTTGTGTGTAGAAGACACTGTTGCTGAGTGCTGGTTTTTATTAACCAATCGTCTAAGTAAGGGAATACGTGCATGTGCTGCCTTCTGATGTGAGCAGCTACCACTGCAAGGCATTTTGTGAATACTCTTGGGGCTGTTGTTATGCCGAACGGTAACACTCTGAATTGGTAATGCACGCCTTGGATTACAAACCTCAAGTATTTCCTGTGGGAAGGATGTATGGGTATGTGGAAATAAGCATCCTTGAGATCTAATGTTGACATGTAGTCCTGTTGTTTGAGCAAGGGAATCACGTCTTGAAGTGTCACCATGTGAAAGTGATCTGATTTGATGTAAAGATTTAGTGTTCTGAGGTCTAATATGGGTCTCAGTGTTTTGTCCTTTTTTGGAATTAGGAAATACAGGGAGTAAACACCTGTTCCTTTTTGATGGTTGGGTACTAGTTCTATTGCTTCTTTTTGTAACAATACTTGGACTTCTAGTTGTAACAGATCTAAGTGTTGTTTGGACATGTTGTGTGCTCTTGGCGGCACATCTGGTGGCAAATGTAGGAATTCTATGCAATAACCATGTTGGATAATGGCTAGGACCCACGCGTCCGTAGTTATGTGTTCCCAGTTGTGGTAATAATCTGCGAGTCTCCCCCCCCCCCACTGGTGTTGTGGGGGTTTGTGACGTTGAAATCTCTCTTTAGTTTGTGGGGTTTTTGGGCTCTGGAATTTCCCTCTTGTTTTAGGGAACTGTCCACCCCTATATTGTCCTCAAAAACCTCCTCTCCGATATTGGCCCTGATATGTGGGTCTGACTTGTGAGGTGGAAGGCTCTGTGGTCTGGGCCCGAAACCCCCCCTCTAAAGTGCGGCTTCCTAAAAGTGCCTCTGCTCTGTGGGGAGTAGAGTGCGCCCATGGCTTTGGCCGTGTCAGTGTCTTTCTTCAGTTTGTCTATCGCTGTGTCCACCTCCGGACCAAAAAATTGTTGTTCATTGAATGGCATATTTAGCACTGCTTGCTGAATTTCGGGCTTAAATCCAGAGGTTCGTAGCCATGCGTGTCTCTGAATGGTTACCGCCGTGTTTACTGTTCTGGCCGCCGTGTCTGCTGAGTCCATGGCCGACCTTATTTGGTTGTTGGAGATACTTTGGCCCTCCTCGACAACCTGTTGGGCACGTTTCTGGAACTCTTTGGGAAGGTGTTGAATGAGATGTTGCATTTCATCCCAATGTGCCCTGTCATATCTTGCTAGAAGAGCCTGAGAATTGTCAATTCGCCATTGATTGGCTGCCTGTGCTGCCACCCTTTTGCCTGCTGCATCGAATTTCTGACTTTCTTTGTCGGGCAGTGGTGTGTCTCAAGAAGTTTGTGAGTTTGCCCTTTTCCGGGCTGCTCCTACTACCACTGAATCTGGAGTGAACTGTTGTGTGATGTACACAGGGTCAGTAGAGGGAGGTTTATATTTCTTCTCCACCCTAGGCGTGATGGCTCTGCCTTTGACTGGGTCTTGAAACACCTGTTTAGCATGTTTTAACATGCCTGGCAGCATTGGCAAGCTTTGGTATTGGCTGTGCGTCGATGACAGGGTGTTGAACAAAAAGTCATCTTCTATGGGCTCTGCATGCAATGCTACATTATGAAATGTAGCTGCCCTGGAAACCACTTGCATGTAAGCAGTACTGTCTTCAGGTGGTGAAGGTCTTGCCGGGTAGCATTCGGGACTATTGTCATAGACCGGTGCATCATACAAATCCCATGCATCTGGGTCATGTTGACTCATCCCTGTGTGCGTTGGTGACTGCATCATTTGGGGTGTTGCTACCGGGGACAGATGTGGCGAATGAATTGGTGATTGTTGTGGCGAAAATTGTGGTGGAGTTTTCTCTTTTGCCACTGGCTGCATTTCCACCTCATGGAATGCGAGCTTCCGCTTCATTTTGATTGGAGGAAGAGTTCTGATTTTCCCCGTGTCCTTTTGGATATGGAGCCTTCTTTGGGTATGGTCAGGCTCTCCTATGCCCAGCTCTTGTTCAAATCTGTGGCCTTGTAAGTGTGTGGAAAGGCCTTGTTCCTCTGTATAGGAGCTTTGTTTCGGCTCCGAGGAAGAATGTTTCAGAACCGAAATTGTTTCGACAGTCTTTTTCGGCTCCGAGGAAATCTTTGGGGCTTTCGGTGTGCCGAACTCTCGGAGCCGGTATCTCAGTGCCGAGTCTGTTCGGAGCCGGTATCTCGACCGGAGTCGGATGTCTTCGGCTACTGGGAGACCTTTTTCGGTGCCTATGTTGGGTCACCGTGTTTTCGGGTAGAGCCATGGCCTGTTGCCGGTGGCGTCCCCTGGGCCTTCATGATCTTCGAGTGAGTTTTTGCCGGGGCTGGTTTACTCACGGTTTGCTGCGTCTTCGGCTGCTCACTCTTGGACTCGTCCGAGTCCGAATCTCGAATGGAGAATGTCTCCTCTTATTCGACGTCGGTGTGTCCGGCCGGTGTCGACGCCATCTGGAGTCTTCGAGCTCTACGATCCCGCAGTGTCTTCTTGGATCGAAATGCCCGACAGGCCTCGCAAGTATCCTCTTTGTGTTCGGGGGACAAACACAGATTACAGACCAAGTGTAGGTCTGTAAAAGGATACTTTGCATGGCAGTTGGGGCAGAAGCGGAAGGGGGTCCGGTCCATGAGCGTTGAAGATGGACGCGGTCGGGCCGACCAGGCCCCGCCGAGGCGTGGAAACCCCGAAGGGCTGCCGGAACTTTTCTTTCTTCGGTGTCGATGTGCTAGCACTAACCCGGTACCGAGCGCAAACAATACCGTCGAATTTTCCGATGGATAACTATCTTTTCCGAACCGAAACACCGAGCGTAGAGGAACACGTCCGAACCCGATGGCGGAAAGAAAACAATCTAAGATGGAGTCGACGCCCATGCGCAATGGAGCCGAAAGGGAGGAGTCCCTCGGTCTCGTGACTCGAAAAGACTTCTTCGAAGAAAAACAACTTGTAACACTCCGAGCCCAACACTAGATGGCAGGATAATGCACAGCATGTGTATCTGCAGCTATACATGCCATCGAACATACATATATATATACACACACACACACATATATATATATATATATATATATATATTCCAATATGTTAATACTATTTTAAAACTTATGGATTTAATGGTAACTTCATTTACTGAAACCTCAATTTTCCCACGCAACTTTAGTTAATTTAAAATAAAAGGATGGTAGGTATTGCACTTAAAAACAGCTGCTGCATCACAAAAGATGTTGCCACCAGTCAGTGCTCGCGCAAGCTGCACAATGTGTTGAGGTGGCTGTGAGGTGCCTCACTCCACCCACTGAGCAGATTGTGTGGGCAGACCAGGCAAGGATCTTTCCCAACTCTGGGAACACCAAAGGAGTCTATGCGGAGAACAATATCTGCAGCTGAAAATCAGGAGTCAAACTCTTGCAACAAGGAGAACCTATTTACAAATGGGGAAAAATGAAGGCATGGTAGCACCGATGATGGGGGTGGGGTCTTTGTACCCATCGATAGGCAAAATAGGCATACCACCAGATGATAGAGTATCGATCCACCTTGTGAGCAATCAAACTAAGATGACTGAATGGAGAGGGGCTTGATAGGGCACTGCAGTGGTTTATCAGAGTGCTCATTAAGGTAGAGTTTTGCATGAAGACCCAGTCACCCGCCAGTCACATGCTGGAACCATCAAATGACACAGTAAGTTCAGTAAGAAATTACCCACTTTCATAACATGACTGCCACTGTCGCACATGGGCTGGAAGAAGGGTTCTGAGGAGTAAAGCCACAATCAACTCTGCAAACTCTACAGTATGTGTCTAGGCATCAAATACTTGTATAGAAATTTTGAGCTTGCTGGCGTAGCACATGGTGTCGTCCAATCTCCTGACCCAACTTGCAAACTGTGTGTCTGAAATCAAGTAAGGGCTACGATGCAGGTACAGAGGCTGCCACAGGCATAGATGTTCTGACTCACTCATGCAGACGCAAGAGTATCAACATCCAATGAGAACTGTACTGACCATTGCAATGCTTTGAGGGCAGAGGAATGGGGGGCCACAAAGACTGCTAACTCCTTGAGAGCAATGTGAAAGGCAAGCTCTCAGATGCCCGACGCCATATCAGTCTGTTTTTTTTATCTAGAAGAAGCTGATTGCAAAACAGCAGAGATATCACAGGTTTGCAGCTTGGCGTTGATGGTAAGCTCCAAACTCAACATGGAGGCCAATCAAAAGTATTTCTTCATTAGAAGGGCCAGAACTATTACTTGTGTATTGCAAAAAACATACATTCCTTAGATGATGCATACCTTTCCAAGATAGAGGACTGGCCTGAGACAAACGTAGCGGCAAAGCGCTTCAGTGGCCCAGAGGCTAGGACTGTATCAGTGCCTGAACTGAATCCTCCTGTTCCTTTAGAATCTGGTGTTGAAATGAAGGGGTGGTGCCAAAAGGGTCAAGTGATGTTCAGTGTCAGAACACCCTGTCAACAAGACAATTGGCAGTGAAAAGAAGAGGATAAAGCTGTATGGACCAAGAATTCCTTATTGGGTCTCCTGTGCCAAGGAGAAGAGCAAACAAATTATGCAAGATATATAAATGCAATATATACCACATTTAACAAGAGAAGTGCTGCTCCTCCTGTCAGGGCGCAGACAAATCACAAGATTGAGACTAAGATTCTAAACTCATGGCCATGGAGAGAAGAATGCTTCACTTGAATGTGCAAAATTGTTAGAAGACTCATGCAATAAACAGTACAAAATAAAATTAAAAAAATAATAATTCTTAATGCATCATCAGTTCTGGACCTTGGTGTCTACTAAGGATGTAGATTTTGACTTTAAGCAACAGTTACTAATTCAGCAGAGTTTGGTCCCGGAAGGTCTCTTGGTTCCCTTAACACTGACTTGCACAACTGATCTGGCTAAAACGTCAGATTTAGGAAGAGAAAGGAGAGTGAAATATGTACTTTCACAACCTTGTGTGTGTTTTTTTTTTACCACTTCTGTGATACAGGGTCAAAGAAGGTGACCTCCAACCAGGGGTCCCGGAACACTCAGAACATAGGAGGTACACCTTCTTAAATCAGAGTGGGTGGTCTTACACATAATGTCAGTGAAATTAAGACCTCAAGTAAAAAAAAAAAATATTAAAAACCTGTTTCTTTTCCCTGGCGGGAAATACTGATGTGCAAGTCATTTAACCTGCTCAAGCAAAACATATAGCAGACTTCCAGGTGAACATATCAAGATTTGCTTCTGTACCTGCAGTATCTCACCTACGTTAAGAACCACTATAAGGTCCATCATGAGACAAGAAGCAGCTCACACTATCTAGATCCCTGGAGCGGAGGAAGCCGCGCCAGGAGCTCCTGTCATGCTCCGCGGCTAACACCGAAGCGAAGCAACGGAGGTATCGGGAAGCACCACAGCATCAGAGAATGAAGAAACAATGCCGCTCAGCAGTTTCGAGCAGTTTTATGCACACAATCACCAGTCAAACTAGGATATAATAATTGCTGTATGGAGACATCCAGAGGATCTGACAAACCCATGCAGATCTGGGGCGACAATGCTGAAAAATCGCTCCTGCTGTTCCAACGTAAGGTTCACAGGGATACCAGAAAGTAGAGACGGGTCAGATGGTCATTAAATTAATCACAGATCTGATCAAACAGCATGTTCTAACAGAGCCAGCCGATAGTAAGACAGATCTTACCATTACACGTGCCCATCAAGTTCAAGCAGCCCAGTCCCCGGGTGCAAAATATCCACGGACGATAGTGGTCAACTTTGGAGACTATCACATTAAAGGAAGAATTCTTTCATTGGCCATCAAAACAAGGGCCTTCGTAAATCCAGGAGATTACTCATTTAAAATCTTCACTGTTATGTCCACACTTGCAGTGCGTAGACAGAGTTCGAAGAGCTAATTACGGCTTTTCAGAAAATAGGGGCACAAGCCGGCCTAGTCCAGCAATCAAAACAAAGTTTTATACAAAGGACGGGCTAATATATTACATACAGTAGAGGCGGCAAAAACTCTTCTGAATTCTATTCAGAGTGCAGACGGGAGGGGGTTGTAGAAAACATTGTACAGAAGATTAAATCTATATGTCAGTAGCTATCTTCCTTGGCGAGAAGAATATCCAGTAGCCGCTCAATATACCTGCTTTTCACACAGTTATAAAACAGCTTTGTGGATAGATTTTTTTCTAGTTTCACGTACACTAAAGGAGGGTCATTCGCACATATGGGCAAACGCTTTTTCTGACCATTCAAGCGGTCATGGTGACATCAGAATTAGAGGTAGCTAGTAAGAAGAGGCCCAGATGGCAGTTCGATAGATTCTTACTTAGTAATCAGCAGTGGGTCACAGTTATGAGAAAATTCATACAGAAGTTCTTTCAGCGTAATCTGAATTCTGCATCCTTGTTCAACATATGGGAAGCGTTACAAGTTACAGCTAAGGGTCAGATTATTTCCTTCAAAGCATCGCAGACTCAACAGCGAGAGATTGAAATAAAAAAAACTTCAGATGGCTATAGATAAGGCTACAGACGATTGTATGAAAGCAGAGGGGGCAGGAAGCGGCAAGATGCAATCTCAATCAAACGAAAGCAAAGTTAAAAGATTTCTTTATTTTTGAAGTAGCAGCTAGCTAAGGGGCATACCTGCAGCAGGTTTATGAAGAAACTCAACAAATAGGGAAATATTTGGCTTGGACTGCTCATCTAAAACATGAAAGACAGACAATACATTAAAATCAGGATCCGCAGACAAGTGTAATCGTTACTCATGAGAAGGATATTGCCCAGGTATTTATGTCTCATTATTCTACAATTTATGAGACCAATTATGCAGTTACGCCTAACCAGATAGATCAGTATTATAAGCCAATCATGTTACCAAAGGTGCTGTTAAATGTCCAGAACGATATAACACAGAAGATTTCACCCTCAGAGATTAAGGGAGCTATTCAGAAAATGCCAAGTGCAAAAGCTTGTGGTGGAGATGGTTTACAAAAAAAAACAAAAATGAAAAAAAAAACAAACACTATGAGACTGCTAGCACATTTTTGCCGACACACATGGTCTGCTGCAGGAGCAGCAAGCTGGTACAGCCCAATTTTGAATGCCAGACAGCAACTAAGAACAAGTGTTGAACAGTCGCCCGTTTCGGCAATTCTGACTGTCTGCCCTCAACAAACCAGAATGGGTATAGCCAGTAAACTCAATTCAGAATAGCCATTCAAAGTTTGCACTGCCTTGCCCAGATGTGTGCTCTGGTGAGGCACAGGCAGTCAGAACACTAGCAGATTTCACACTTTCCGAACCCCTCTGCATCCACTATAATTCTAGTTTGTGCACCAAGTGGATTTATTTTTTAATTAGCCCATGTTAAGAAGGTAAATTAAAACGAACTTAAGAGGACAATTCACATTTTCGGCAAACATTTTTGCCAGCCGCTAGCACTGAATATATTCAACATTAAGATTAGACTTGATCAGTTATATCATTACAATACGCATAGAAAACGTGCAAGCACTGCCTCACACTATAGATAGTCCAATTGCTGAAACAACTCGAGTTGGAGGGATAACTCCTCACAAAGTAAACTGCATCAGGCAGCCAATTTCAGATATGCCAATGTGCAACTGACAGCGTCAGATGGGAAATTTCATTAAATCATTGATGGTGTCACTGGAACTGTTATTTCTCAGTCTCAACAACTGCAACACAACATTAAAGTCGCAGAGTTTCTGCATCTGACGCAACATATATAAGCAATGCCATTGGAAAGTAGTCACAGCAGGACCCCACTTTGACTTGTGAATCGCCTTTTAAGTAGTTTAGTGTTTGCATTAACCATCTTGAATGCTCAGCCATTGAATCTTAATGTATGAAAAACACAGAAAAGCAGCAGCTGGAAATTTATGTTGACTTGAGTGCTGATTTACTACTTACTGCTATTCACCCACAATTAGTATGTATGAACAGCTTGTGACATGTTGAGATCTCCATATCATGGAAGCCTACACAGAACACAGCCAAACATGCCAATAGATACTTCTTATCAACAGGGAAAACATTCGTCCCTGTAGAAAAGCTGTTCTGCTAAATTCCCATCAAATGTGGAGATGGATCTGTTTTCCTTCAAGAGAAGTTACCTCAGCCCTTTTCTGGAGTGATCTCCAACCATTTCTAGGGTTTGAAGTGCTTGAAGGAGACACAACATATTTGTGGTGCCCCCAACATCCAAAGCAAACCACTCCTAGAAACACCAGCACCCTTGAGTGGGAATCCCATACAATATGCAACTGTTGTTGTACATTTATGCTTACAACCGAATTTACCTTTGAGAATTGAGCCCTTAGTGTTCTACATATTTTATTTATACAATGAAAATACATTTCCAACCTACCACACATGATCAAAACAAACAGTACTTTCTTTCCACGCATAACCATTACTGTGACATAAAGGAAAGGACAAAGCTAGGTTTCTGAAGAGAAGAGTATTTCTATAGATTATTTGATGTGTATATTACTGGGCAGTAAGGCCTAAATCAATTCTCATTTTTTTTTTTTAGAAACAAAGTATAGCTCTGCTTACATTCAAGACCACACCAAATGGAACAGATGCCCAATACAGAGCATGCATCTGCTATTTTGTTAGCAGCAGCTAAAACTAACAGGAATACCTTTCCCTTCTCTGCAAAATCCCCAAACACCTGCTTAGCTGAACTTGGATGACACAATACTACTACTTACCCACCATCACAAATATGTACGTGCACCTCAAAAAACACAACGAACGAGTTACTTACCTTCGGTAACGACTTTTCTGGTGGATACATTAGCTACCTGTGGATTCCTCACCTAATGAATACTCCTATGGCGCCAGCATTCGACGGAAATCTTCTTCCTAGTCTCTGCACGTCGAAGAGGACGTCACTCTAGCCCACGCGACGCCGTCTGACGTCATACAGGCAATAAGAGGTCCTCGACGACGTGCAGGCGTCAGTACCAACATTTTTTACGTGCATGAGAACAACAACCCAATGCAATGAAAGAGCAAGGCAACATCCCATAACATTGTAAAATACACAACATTGCAATAAAATGGCTGTAAATTTAATATAACTTTTTTTTTTTTTTTTTTAAACAAATATATGCAAATCATGTATATATACATAGATATATACATATATATATATATATATATATATATATATATATATATATATATATATATATATATATATACATACACACACATATAAATATACACAAGTATCCATATATACAACATCTATTGCAACCTTGAATACCAAGAGGAGCGCACTCAAGGATTACTTGGTAAGACCAGAAAGGCAACGGGGAGGCGGGTGGGACCATGAGGAATCCACAGGTAGCTAATGTATCCACCAGAAAAGTCGTTACCGAAGGTAAGTAACTCGTTCTTCTGATGGATACAACTACCTGTGGATTCCTCACCTAATGAATAGAGTCCCAAAGCAGTACCACTCCCGGTGGAGGGTGCCTATATGGTCAAACCAAGAAATCCTGCAGCACTGACTGTGCAAAATGGCCGTCCCTTCTGACCTCAGAGTCCAAACAGTAATGCTTCGCAAAAGTGTGAAGGGACGACCAAGTTGCGGCCTTGCAGATGTCGACCACAGGAACACCTCTGGCCAAGGCCGTAGTGGCCGACTTAGCTCTGGTGGAATGAGCTCTAATGCCATCAGGAGGATCCTTCTTTGCCAAAGAGTAAAAGATTTTAATGCAAAGAACAACTCACCTGGAGAGTGTTCTCTTGTGGACTGCCTTTCCTCTCCTCTTGCCCACGTATCCGATGAACAGCTGATCCTCCAGCCTGAAATCCTTCGTTCTATCAATGAAGAAGCTCAACGCCCTCTTTGGGTCCAATCAATGTAGTCTCTCTTCCTCCTTTGAAGGATGAGGCGGAGGATAGAACGTGGACAAAGTAATTGTCTGGGCCAAATGGAAGGGTGAAACAACCTTCGGGAGGAAAGCAGCCTTGGTCCTCAACACCACCTTATCCCCATAAAAAGTTGTATAAGGGGGTTTTACCGATAAGGCCTGCAACTCACTCACTCTCCTTTCAGATGTTATAGCCACCAGGAAGACTGTTTTAATAACCAAATACCTTAATGGGCAAGAATGCATAGGCTCAAAAGGGGACCCCATAAGGAAAGTGAGGACCAAGGACAAATCCCATTGAGGCATCACGAATGGTTTTGGAGGATATTTATTTAGAAGACCTTTCAAGAATCTGAGAACAATAGGGGATTTAAATAACGATGGTTGATCTGGAAGACAAATGAAGGCTGACAGGGCAGACAAATAACCTTTAATGGTAGCCACTGCACAACCTTTCTGCGCTAGAGACAGAGCAAAAGACAAAACATCTGACAGATGAGCATGTAAGGGATCAATCGGTCTCTCTCCACACCAGATAACAAATTTAGACCACCTATTAGCGTAGATAGATTTAGTGGAGTGTCGCCTGGCCGCTAATATAACATCCACTACATCAGGCGGGAGAGAGAAGGAACTCAAGTTGCCCCGTTCAATCTCCAGGCATGTAGGTGTAGACTCTGGAAGTTGGGGTGTAAAACCTGCCCCTGCGACTGCGAGAGGCGGTCTGCCCTGAGAGGGAGACAGAGCGGAGGGCACAGCGAGAGTTGAAGAAGGTCGGAGTACCACACCCTCCTTGGCCAATCCGGAGCTATTAAGATGACTTGAGCCCGGTCTTGGCGAATCTTCCTCAACACTCGAGGAATCAAGGGTATGGGGGGAAACGCGTAAAGCAACTGGTCGCACCAGGTTATCAGAAACGCGTCCCCCAATGCTCCCTGCACCGGATACTGGAGGCTGCAGAATAACGGACAATGCACGTTCTCCCGAGTGGCAAACAGATCTATCCGAGGAAACCCCCACATCTGGAAGATTAAACGGACTTGATCTGGATGGAGACGCCACTCGTGGTCGGCCGAGAATTGGCGACTGAGACTGTCCGCACGTACATTCAAGACCCCGGCCAGATGATTTGCTACCAAGCAAATCTGATGGTCCTTTGTCCAGGACCATAGTCGAAGAGCTTCTCTGCAGAGAAGGTACGACCCTACTCCTCCCTGTTTGTTTATGTACCACTCCTCCCTGTTTATGTACCACATCGTGGTAGTATTGTCCGTCAGGACCTGTACCGACTGACCACGAAGGGAAGGGCGGAAGGCCTTGAGAGCCAGACGTACACCCCGTAACTCTAACAGATTGAGATGAAACCTCTGTTCCTCTGGAGACCAAAGTCCTTTGATCTCCAGATCCCCCAGATGAGCTCCCCACCCTAGAGTGGAAGCATCCGTTATGACCGTGGCCACTGGTGGCAACTGCGCGAACGGCTTTCCTTGTGAAAGATTGTTGCTCGCAATCCACCACTTCAAGTCCACAGCAGCATCTCTGGAGATCTTGACCACACCTTCTAGATCTCCCTTGTGTTGAGACCACTGCCTTCGGAGGCACCACTGAAGAGCCCTCATGTGCCAGCGAGCATGCGTGACCAACAGTATGCAGGAGGCAAACAGACCGAGCAGACGAAGGACCTTGAGGACTGGAACTACCGCTCCATTTCGAAACATTGGAACCAATTCCTGAATATCTTGAACCCGCTGAGGCGGAGGAAAGGCTTGATTCAATGTTGTATCCAGTACTGCCCCTATGAACAGGAGGCGCTGAGAGGGCTCCAGGTGAGATTTGGGCACGTTCACCGAAAAGCCCAGGTCGAACAACAACTGGGTTGTTGACTGCAGATGATACGACACAAGCTCCGGGGACTTGGCTTTGATCAACCAGTCGTCCAAGTAAGGGAATACTGCTATCCCCTTCCTTCTGAGCTCTGCCGCAACCACTGACATCACCTTCGTGAAGACTCGAGGTGCTGAAGTAAGACCAAACTGGAGGACAGCAAACTGATAGTGCTGCGACCCTACCACAAACCGGAGATACTTCCTGTGCGACTTGAGTATCGGGATATGAAAATAAGCATCCTGCAAGTCGACAGACACCATCCAATCTTCTTTGTTCAACGCCAAAAGGACCTGTGCTAGGGTCAGCATCTTGAACTTTTCCTGATTGAGGAACCAATTCAAGATCCTCAGATCCAGGATCGGTCTCAACCGACCATCTTTCTTGGGAATCAGGAAGTACCTTGAGTAACAACCTTGACCCCTTTCCTGCTCTGGAACCAACTCCACTGCGCCCTTTGAAAGGAGGACTTGAACCTCCTGTTCTAGCAACAGGAGGTGTTCTTCTGAACAATAAGATGGGCGGGGCGGGGCGGGAGGGGGGGCAGAAACTCCTGAAAGGGAAGGGTGTAGCCTTTCTCCACAATACTGATAACCCAAGTGTCCGTTGTAATAGTCTCCCACTTGTGGAGAAAATGCCGTAATCTTCCCCCCACAGGAGAGGAGTGAGTGGGAAATGGTGGAAGCCTAAGGCTGCTTTCCCTGCTGCACCCCTCCAGAGGACGAGGAAGAGGCAGAGTGCTGTTGAGAGGCTCCTCTGGTGCGGGCCCTACCTCTCCCTCTAAATGATCTATAGGGGTGGGAAGAGGCGGGTTGCTGGAACCTCCCCCGAAAGGAAGAGGAGGAAGAGCCACGCCCAAATCCACGAAACCTCCTGAAAAATCTGGAAGAGGCAGAGGAAGAAGGAGCTTGCAGCCCTAACGATTTGGCTGTGGCCCTGCTCTCCTTAAATCGCTCCAGGGCCGAATCTGCCTTTGCTCCAAACAGTTTGTCCCCATCAAACGGGAGGTGTAATAGGGTCGACTGTACATCCGCAGAAAACCCTGAATTACAGAGCCAGGCCTCTCTCCTTGCCACCACAGCCGTGCCCATCGCCCTAGCCACCGAGTCTGTCGTGTCCAGTCCAGACTGGATAATCTGGGTTGCGGCAGCCTGGGCGTCTGAGACAAAATCCAAGAGTCCCTGGGGAAGCTCCGTAAATGAAGATGAAATATCATCCATAAGAGCATGGACATATCTCCCCAGAATGCAAGTTGCGTTGGTGGCCTTCAACGCCAAACTGCAAGAAGAAAATATCTTCTTGGATTGCGCATCCAGTTTTTTGGAGTCCCTGTCTCCTGGCACCGTCGTGAAGGATCCAGGCGCTGATTTTGAAGAACAGGAGGCTTGTACCACCAAGCTCTCCGGCGTAGGGTGTCTTGAAAGAAAGCCAGGGTCAGATGGTGCAGTCCGATATCTCCTGGCCACAGCCCTATGAACTGCTGAGGAAGATACAGGCTTCTTCCACACCTCCAACACCGGATCAAGCAAAGCCTCATTAAACGGCAAGAGAGGCTCCGCTGCAGCAGAGGCCGGATGCAGCACCTCCGTCAATAAATTTTGCTTCGCCTCTGCCACCGGCAAAGGCAGGCCCAGAAAATTAGCCGCCTTCCTCACCACCTCGTAAAAGGAAGCAGCCTCCTCCGTATACTCCCCTGGAGATGAAAGGTCCCACTCAGGGGAAGTATCCAGCCCACTGGCCGTATCCAGACCATGCAGTCCATCACCCGAGTCCTCAACCTCTCCTTCCTCCAGGACTCGCTGGTACTCCTGCTCTCCCAACAGATGGAGAGCACGCCTCCTTGAATGTAGTCTCTGCTCAATGCGCGGAGTCGACATGGCCTCTGCCGAAGTCGAAGATCGGCGCCGATCTCAATAAGCATCCGACGCCGCATCCGGCGCCGCAGACAGCTTCGGCGCCGATGAAGGAGCAGGACAAAGGGATCTTGGAGCCGATGTCACAGGACGAAATCCCGACGTCGACGGGATGGAAACATCCGGAGCCAATCCCTCTGAAGCCACCGGAGCCGCCACCGGCGCCGAGCCCACATTCCCAAAAGGGCATAAAGGGTGCCGGCCGAAGAGGCGCAGGATCACCCAATGAAAAGGCCAAAGGCCCCGAAGGACCAGCCGGAGCACCTCCTGGAGCCATCTGCTGAAAGATGGTATACATCGCATTCAGAAATGCGGTACTATCGGCTCCAGGGGCTGGAAAAGCCGGATACTGGGGTGTCTGGGGTGCCTGGATCGAAGGTGACCCCGACGCCGGCCTCGACGTCCGCGACGCCGGAGACATCACAAGAGGCTGCATCACCTCAACCACAGACGCTTGTCCAGGCGAAGTCGGTGACGCCGGAGAGGGTGACGCCGGAGAGGGCAACGGCGTCGATGGATGCGGCGTGACCGTGGGACTGACCTCCCAAGTCCTCCGACGTCGAGCCGAAGGCGACCTCGAACGAGTCTCCTTGCTTGAATGGCGCCGGGAGTCTCGATGACGCCGATGAGACCTTGGCGAGGAAGACTTCTTGTGATGTTTTTCCTTTCTCTTCGACTTCGCCAGGAATAATTTAGCCTCACGTTCCTTGAGGGCCTTCGGATTCATGTGCGGACATGAATCGCAAGTCACAACGTCGTGATCGGAGCTCAAGCACCAGAGACAGTCGGAGTGAGGATCCGTAACGGACATCTTGCCCCCACACTCTCGACAGGGCTTGAAACCCGACTTTCTCTGAGACATTGTTACCGCAGAGAAGAACTACGCAGCAGAAAACACACTGTAACCACTAAAGTAACAGTAGCTCCCTCGAAGATAACCATTTCGAATGCACGGAAAAAAGGGAACCGACGTCTGCACGTCGTCGAGGACCTCTTATTGCCTGTATGACGTCAGACGGCGTCGCGTGGGCTAGAGTGACGTCCTCTTCGACGTGCAGAGACTAGGAAGAAGATTTCCGTCGAATGCTGGCACCATGGGAGTATTCATTAGGTGAGGAATCCACAGGTAGTTGTATCCATCAGAAAATACATTTACAATTCCAAATCCTAAAACTTGCCAACATGACACTACCCCTAGTAGCCAGAGAACATTGTAACGAGGTAGAGACATATATTCCCGATATAATAGGAAACCAGAATCACACTTCCTGAACATAAATATAAAACCCAATAGAAAACATCTACAGGCACAAAGCAAAATGAAATGCTACTGAGCCATACTATAGCAGAATTTCTAAGGCAAATGAAGAACCCTAAGCACATTCAGTTAATTTGCTGGTTTCTGGCAATGTGTGCATGGTGGAGCCCAAAGACTTTCCTGGCAAACACAAAGAGTTAAGGAGGGGACATAAAGCCACCTGCTAGGCAACACTAGACACTCGGAAAAGCTGGAGGTGAAGAAGGAATGCCATGAGCCACAGAGCCAATAAGTCACTGAAGTAGCACAGAGAGCTGGTGCTCTCTCCACCCCACATCACTGTGTCTGTAACTGCTGATGTTGCTTGACATTACCCTAAAACTGATTCACTGTAAGTGGAGCAAGGGTCAATTAAGAGGCAGGAGGAAGGGTCAACTCAGGTCACAGTATGAGGGAGGTTCAAAGGGAAACATCCCATGTCAGAGAAAGACGACAGCCTAAAAAACGCCTCAGTACTGTGCCTCTATCATACATCATAATACAAATCAGGCCACCATGACTGGAGAAGTACATAAGTATGGTTATATCATGTCTCCCTACATATGGTACTAAACTCGTTGCAGGCTTCACAAAACCAATGGGCAAATTCAACTAAAGGCACATTCCTCTACTCTTCTGCCCTTTATGCCATATACTTTAAGCCACTATACATTGCGGAAATTTGACCTCCCTTCCATGGCAATCCAATGCTCTGGTACCTAATCCCACACCATGGTTTCAGTTTCCCAAGTGTGGGGAAAAAAACCTGAGAATGTTAATTAGAACAGTTAAGACAGTGCACATTTCACAAAGACCTTTCAAGACACCATTAGAGCTCCATCACTAAAAAGGCCAGGAAGATGTGAAGTCCTGTTTAAAGGGATACTGCTCTTGTTGCAGGGTGCCTGAATAACATCGCTGGATAGGCTTGTGAAGAATCTCATTTAAGTGTAAAGCCTCACTTCACTCAGCTGTAAACACAAGTCCTCTAGAGTATATCCTAGATAAGTATATGGAGGAAGAAGAGTCTGCTCAAAGAAACAGAGGCCTGAAATAGACAAGGCGCTATCTGTTTCAAAGCAACCTGTGGGAGCACACAGACCTAAGAGAAAAATTAATTTCTAGACTTGTCATCAATTCTTCTAGAACGGTCTAAAAATTCCCATAATCATCCTTCCAAAGAAGCCTAGATTTCTAAGGCAGAGCAGAGCTGGAGAATAGCAAAATATTAACGGCAGAGATCTCATAAATGTCACAAAATCTAATTTTGGAAGAGAGTCCACTCAAGCCCTAGTTCAACCTGAAAGATTATTATTGCAGTCGAAATTAAAGCTCACTTATCGCCCAAACTTGTAAGTCTACACAGACAAAGGAAATGTGCTAAAACTCACAACATGGAGGCCAGAGATAAATATCAGAAGAACTACATGCAATCAGGGAAAGGAATGTCAAACTAAATTTGAAAATGCAGAGCGTCTCACTAGTGAACAAACAAAAACATTCCAGACAAGAGCTTAACAACATCTTAAGAATAAAGTATGGCCACTGCCTATCGTTGCAAGCAGAGGCAATTTTTCAAATTGAAGAAGTGTCTGTGTAATCTATAGCAGTCTGTAAAAAATGTTTTACTGAAGGTGACTCGCTGTAGGAGCGCCTTACGGAACCCTGTCACTACAAAGGCCAGTACTGGAGCACTTAAAAGATTTGGACTCCGATAGTACCAAAGACTTAGCATTTCGATCCCACCTGTATGCAACATGAGTATGCATTCTGGTATCTTGTCTACACCTTGCTGTCCAAGCAGCATTGTTGGCTTCTGAAGTTGTTCTTGTAAACACTTGCTGCCACTATGACCACTCCTATGCCTATAAAATGGCGACAGATTAAGAAGAATGCACAGCAGGCCTGTCTGACCCAAGCATGTAAAGCTCAACCAATTAAGTATCAGATGTCCAGGGGTTGCCTCATTTCACAAGTTTTCCATTTCAGTAAAGCATGAACTTCCTTGAAGAGAGTCCGCTGGCCTCCCACATACTGATGATCATTCAAACATGATGGCTTACGAGGGCTCTTCAGTGATGCCTGTCAGACAGAGGACCTCCAGGACTGGAATCTGAGCCCCCTCCAGAAACATCAAAATCGTACCCAGAATGTCTCAACTCTACGTGCCGATCGCTGGTGTAAATCCTTTGATTGCCTAATTAAAATCATTACAAAAATCACATCCAAATAAAATTTGTTGAATAAATTAAGCCAAATATAAAACAAATTTAAAAGATTAAAAACAGAATACATCACACTGTATATGCAGCTTAATCAATGTTATAATTAATATCTTTATAATGGTGACATTTACGCTAAAGAAAACTTTCTATCATTCCGTGCTTCTTAAGTTCTAGAAACTGCAATTCAGCTCAGTGGTCTTGTAAGTTTACATGATTACTCACTTCTATGCCATTCAATAAACTCATGTTGAAGTCTGCAGTTAGAAACCACAGGGACCCTGTAAAGGTTTGCGAATCATTACTTTTATGTTTTCTAAAAAACAAATTCTGATTTCTTTGCACATTAATACAAATGATTAGCAAGCAGAGAGGATAATTTAAGAGAATTTCCTACCAATTGTGAATTATTATTCCATCAACCACAGGAAGTGATGTTTTTAGTTGGTTTATTCGTAAATCCAAGTTTGAGATGATTGTTGCCTGTACAATGTGTACGTGTTTATCACCATCCATATATATAATTCTATATATGGGAGAGAGGGAGGTTTAAAAAAAAAAAAATTGTCCTCGTCTTGCAGGCACAACTGCATCTTTACTGTATTATTTAATAGTCTTGTGAATTCCGAAGAAATGGTTGAGTCCCCTTCAGATTACTTAACAGACTGTCTCCGGGGCTGTAATTAAATGTGCATACCATGAGCTATTTGACTTTAGTCTAGGTATTTTAAAGCAAATTATATTGCTTAGTGTTTCTCTTGGAGGGTCTCTCAAATACTTAAGAGTCTGATAAATGCCCTATGCTGGGCTGTTTGGTTAAGCCGCATTCTATGCACATTTGTGCCTGCGTTATGGTTTTACTAAGCATTAATATTTACTAGCATACATTAGCTTGCACAGTACCTAATGTTCTGGCTTTTTTCCCCGCATAGAGAGAATTTGTTCCATGCGTTAATGTGGGTAATAATTTTGATTTGACAACTTCAAGAAGGGTTTCAAATTCAATATAGCTGGCAGAGAAACACTATTTAAGAGGACTGTGCTTCCTCGTGTGCTCTGCTTTTAAATCCCTGCAAGCGACAATTACATCCTCCTAATGGGCCGGGAAACAAACCTGTATTGCATTTCGCAGATGTACAATCTCAACATATGAAGGTGGGCTAGGAGTGGCAGATGTTAGGCTGCATTACCTAGCCAGTTAGTTGATACCTGTGAATGACTGGCTTTTCACAGATAGGCACAACCCGCACCTTACTTCTGAACTGGAGAGCCTTGAAAATATCAGTGGATCTAATTTGCGGAGACGACAGTGGTGCTGGCATCAGGCGATAAGGTAACTGTACATCTGTACTGAGGCTATTTTCGCTTGGACAAATCAAGTGCCTCCTTTCTCCGAATGCGATCACCTTTTTTCTTAATGTTGTTCTCCGTACACCTGGAACGCTGTATATTAGCCTCTGTAAGCCAATCGTGGTTTTACAACAAGATGTTATTTGTGTACTGTAAAGACGGCATGTCTTGGTGGATAAGAATTCTCTTTGTTAACTGCACGACATGCCGGCGATGGACGGTTTAAAAAGCAGGGGTGCCAGTATACAGCCCTGATTAAATCTGTCAGCTGTGAACCTTTCCTTCGATAACGTATTGCCATCACCCAACTTAATTTGGCACCTATGTGCTGAAATACGATAGTTGTATTGCTTGTAACAGTTTTGGTGGAATGCCCCAGTGGTTCAGTTTTAGTCATAAAATTTGCTGTGCTATTCTATCAAAAGCAAATTTAAAGTTGACGAAACAAGCAAATAGAAGTTTTTTTTTCTTTTTTCCTCGGAATTCGTCATTTAGAATGGCAGGACTATAATGTTGGAAGTATTACCAACTCCAGGTTGCAAGCATGACGGATTTAACAGACTAATGTGTTTTAGCCTGCTGTCCATGCTTTCAGGTCTTAAAGTAACAGACCTTCAAAGAATTTGGCTTTAACATCTAGGAGGGGTACCGATTTGTAGATCAGACCACGTGAAAAGCTACTTTTTTTTAAAAAATCGAGCGGCATATAGAACCACTCCACGAATCCAGATCTTATTCCTTCCCAAACTGTAGCTGTACGGCGGAGACCCACTTAGATCAGTGATCTAGGTCTGACAAACAGACTGGTAGGATTAAAATTTGCGCCTGGAACACTGCATCATTTTGTTCTTTTTATGATCGGCTGCAATTGTTTACTGTTGTAAATGAGAGTATTCAAAACATCCAGATAGTTGCTTTGCTCAAAAGAGACTGGATGTTCCGAGATAGTACAGCAGAGGCTTTCTACGGTTTTCCAAGTAACTTTGCTAATGTTCGCATTATTTGACCTCTGTTATCCATAGGACAAGTTAATACTGTTCCAAATCCCGTTTTGTTCATTCTACTAGCAAACTGTGACTAAAATTACCACATGTAATTTTTAGGTCGAGCATAGCAGTGCGCACGCGCTGCTAAGTCGACGTGTTGGTATGTATCTGGCCATTTAACCACGCCCATCATTATCACTCGTCCATGTGCTTGTCTTTCAAAAATCCTTTGTTTTCAATGGTGACTGCTTTACGTTTGTTCCTCCTTAAGGCGAATGTGTTCTGTGGCCATCGTCCCCGTTACATTAATAATTGCGCTTTTGTCGATTACTTCGACTGGGAGCGAACTTTTTCCTTTCGTCTCTCTGTTTGAATCGGCTCGCTTATATCAACCGTTTTAATTTTCAGTTTGTGCAGCAAGAAAAGTCCAGTTAGGAATTTACAACGCCAATAGCTCTAACGCACGCAAACGCAAGACTCATTGCAAATACCTGCTCCTTGATGATTTTGCTTGATATTTTCACCAGACTGCATTCACATAATATTGTTTTAAAATGCGAAAAAAACAAGTGGTTTATTAAATGGAATGAGTCAGGCTTTTGGTATTTTTTTTTTAGTTGCCTTAATGTTTCATTCCGAGCGCTTTTCTGCTTGCAAGTAGTCATGTTTTACGTAGGGTTCCACGTTTGCAGCCCATGTGACTGAAGTCTCAAATTTTGCAGCCAAGCGGAATGTAAAACTGAATCTACACCGTAAATTATTTTGTGTGGTACAAAGACTGGTGACTCTTAGTTGCAAATAAATATATTTATTAGAATATCGAATTTTCCCATTTTAGATGTTTCACATTAGATGTATCTGGGTGAGTCATCTGACTTCCTGTGGTTGGCAAAACTTTTTGATGTTGGATAAACATACGTTGGGGTAGATAATCACTCAGATATTTTTACAAAATTATATTGGAAAATAAATGGAGACTCATGAAAGTACAATTCAAAGTGGATTGTGTACTAGCTGACAGACAGGTTGGTGCTAATGGGTCATCCTACGGAAATAAGCCATTTAATGCTCTCAGCTCTGTGGCATGCAAAACACAGACAAATTATTCTCCCTGTTTTGGTACGTTTCTTTGATAGCCTAATTTCATTAGGTGGTCTTGTAAATTTACATGTTTACTTCCTTCTATGCCATTCAATAAATTAATGTTAAAGTCTACAGTTCGAAACCACACGGTGCCAGTGAAGGTTTGTATTAACTTCTTCTACATTTTCCGAACTATTTGTTTCCTGTTACTTTGTGAATTAACAAATGATTAGCAGGAAGAGAGGATAATTTAAGTGATTTTCCTGCTTATTGTGAATTATTATTCCATTGACCATGGGGAAGTGTTGTTTTTACTTGGTTTATTCGAGATTCTCTCTCTCTCTATCTCAAGTTATCCCTCTTTAGACTTTGTTATATTACATTCTGGCTTGCGTTTGACGTTTAATGTACCAAATAGGAACGATGCCCCAAACCAGGTCTCCAGAAATAACAGGATGTCAAAGGAGGAGGGGGGGAGGGGGAGGGGTGGATGTATGTAATTGGGACTTATTTTCAGATTTTCTAGGCGTTCGTTAGAGCTGAAGGTAGGCAGTCCCAATTGGTTCTGGCCTGTTCCGACGTGTTGTCACAGGTGTATCATCATCCAGTTGTCAATTCAAAGTCAATTTTCAGACTAGGTCTTCAATGTTAAATTCACTTGCACGAATGCCTCCTTTTCGCACCAGTATCCATGAAGAGAATAATGATGGTTCAGAACTTTTAACAAGAGTTTCCTGTGATGTTGGATTTCAAGTTCAACCTATCCAATTTCCTGCTGTGGGACTAACTCCACCTCCCCTTTCTGCAAGAAAAGTTGCTACAAGCTGCGGGAGAAAGTTTTTCTGACTGGGAAGAGCGTACTCAGGGTGCGAGGGAAAGTTCCTGTTGGAAGAGGACATTCACCTTTAATAAAAAGTTGTAAGACCGCTGGTTTATGGTAATAGTTTAACCTGTAGAGGAAAGGAAAACTGGTCATCTACTCTCAAAGGAAACCTAAAGCTGCTAGACTATCTGCGAAGGTTGGCACTGACGAAATGACAGCCCCCTGAAACAGCCACAAAACTGCTGGTACTGCCTGTGGACGTCTCGGACAGGAGATGCCACCTTGAATGATTGAGCTGTAGCCCAACCTGGTTTGAACATTTCTAAGAAACAGTCTGACCGACCCCAAAAAAGGAAAGATCAATCGAGTGGCAAATCCATCACATTTACTTGATCATCCCATGAAAACCCTGTTTAGCAGAGCTAACAGTGGCACCTGATGCAAAAGAAAGACCTCATGTCTCTGTCCATTGAATCTACAGTGCCCTAACCCATTTGCATGATCTGTTTTACTGCAACCTGTCCGTTCTCCACAACCTCTGCAAAGCTGTCCTTTAGGGGTTTGGGAGACTTAATACAAACATATGTGCCATTTTACAGTGTGAGAGTATAACGCACAAAGTCATGGACCTCCATTGGAGAATATTTTCTTCCCTATGGCTTCCAGCTTTTCTGACTCCAGTGTCAAGAGCATACAGGGGAAACACGCCAAGCTCAGACCAATATGATGCCTGTGGTAACAGACTCTCTGGTGAAGGATGGAAAATAAAGGTCTACCAATGTCATCCTGGCTGCTTCATTGAGTGTTGAAGTATTTTAGCCCATGCTGCCATAACATGCTCAAATTAGGACCTAAATTAATGGGATCAAGAGCTCATAAGTATAAGGACAGGATTCAATGATATTTGTTAAGAGGTTCGCCTTTATTTCCCAGAGAGGCAGCTTTGGTACTGCCACTCCTTTCAGAGTACATCAGAGTCAAGAAATCAACCTCTGCAAAGGGCAGCCCTAGCGGGTACCCTTAGTCCACCTCTGGGGAGCCATCCAGGCCACTTGCATTCTGCAGTGCTACATGATCTGTTAAATCGGTGTCGACAGGGGGTAGCAAACTGGCCGCCTCACCTCTGTTGCAGTCATGTAGTGTTACATAGAGGAGTTGAATGTCGTATGAACTGGAAACAAAGGTCAAACATCTGCCAATAGTCGCCTCTGATGAAAGCTTAGGTTTGGAACACCACCACACATTGAGCCTTCTTCAACTGTGTGGTTCCCTCTAAGCGCTGCAAAATGGCCTTTGTTTCTGGCATAGGCTCCAGAGTCAGTGCCAGTGTCAGCAAAGGTGCAACCAGCTGGTTCTTGGTGCCAGCGCAGCTCTTGCTATAGTTGTAGTGCCCCCAAGTGGATGTTGAGAGAAGTACCTGCCAGCCATATCCCAGATAGAGCCCAGTCTTTTCTATAGAACTTATGGGTGCAACCCAGGGAAATCGCAGTTCCACAAAAAACCACCAGCATGACCTGTGTGAAAGAGAACTTGCACTGCGTCGGCACCAGAAACTTCAGAGTAGCATTAGCATCAGGCCAGAAAAGGCACTTCTGCTAGTCATGCCCACTAGCTTCAGTTCTAAAGTAGGTTCTGCATGAGGAGGGGGAACACTACGTATATCTACCTCTGTATGGAGACCAGCATCCTGATGCAAAGCCTCCCCACACATCGATGGAGGAGGGAGACAACCAAGACCTTGACCTGTAGCGCGAAATATGCTGGCTCAGGATTCATCCTATAAATAGCTTCACCTCTTATGATGGCCTTAGAATGCACAAGACAGCACGACTTGCATGACTTTAGTTATGTTTGGGACCCAAAGCACTACTGCAGACACTGCGATTGGGGAAGGGGTTGAGATGGGTAGGGGGGCGTTTGAGTTTGGTGGCGGGATCCTGGACTGGGGGGAGGAATCAGAAATGGACATGTGTCCATGGCAGGAGTAGTAGGGTTTGAACCCTGACTTTTTAGCTTAAGTGAATCTGCCTAGCAATGCAAAAGGGCAGAGAGCAGCTCTGGATGCGTAGCGAATGGTGCAGAAAAAAAAGGGAACAGATGTTAGGGTGCGGGGGTGGGGCTTTATGACTCCAGTAACGTCATGTCTGGGCAGAAACAGAGAAAAGCTGATGGCAACATTGTAGGAACTATTGCAAAACATTCTGTAGTGAGGCTGGCACCTAGAGATATTAAAAAAGTGTGGAATCTTTAGGTAGAAATATCTATCAGACATCGGTGAAAACGTGACCGCTTCGAAAGCAAAATACGACATTTCCCGGAGACCATACAAGTTCATTATGCAGATATCACGAGCCAACACATTTCCTTAAACACAGTTTGTTGGATCACTCAATGACAGTGAAGGGGATCAACTACAAATGGAAACAGACACGAATATTGATATATATATATGTTCAATGGCATGTGTAGCTGCAGATACACATGCTGTGCATATCCAGCCATCTAGTGTTGGGCTCGGAGTGTTACAAGTTGTTTTTCTTCAAAGAAGTCTTTTCGAGTCACGAGATCGAGGGACTCCTCCCATTTCGGCTCCATTGCGCATGGGTGTCGACTCCATCTTAGATTGTTTTCTTTCCGCCATCGGGTTCGGACGTGTTCCTCTGCGCTCCGTGTTTCGGTTCGGAAAGTTAGATATCGGAAAAATTTGACGGTATTGTTTGTGTTCGGTAGCGGGTTAGTTATCACAGATCGACACTGAATTTTGAAGAGCTCAGGTGGCCCTTCGGGGTTTCAATTCCCCGGCGGGGCCTGGTCGGCCCGACCACGTGCATCAACAAGACTAATTGAACGGACCCCATTCCGCTTCTGCCCCGAATGCCACAACAAGTATCCTTACACAGATCAACATTTGGTCTGCAATTTGTGTTTGTCTCCCGAACACAAAGAGGATACCTGTGAGGCCAAAAACCGTGAGTAAAACAGCCCCGGCCAAAACTCACGTTAAAATCATCAGAGCCCAGGGGATGCCACCGCCGGCAGGCCATGGCTTAACCCCCCCAAAAAAAAAAAAAAAAAAAAAAATAATCGGTGACCGTCCATCGGCACCGAAAAAGGGCACACGTGTCAAAGTCATCCGACTCCGGTCGAGATACCGGCACAGAAAAGACTCGGCCCGAGACACCGGGTCAGAACAATCTCAACATCGAGATACCGGCACTGAGATGACTCGGCACCGAGAGATCGGTACACCGAAACACAAAAAAGTGGCTTCGGAGCCGAAAAAGACGGGGGAAAAGGTTTTGATCCCGAAACATCTGGCTTCGGAGCCGAAAACAAGTTCCTACACCGAGGAGCAAGGGCTTTCCACACAAATGCAAAGCCATAAATTCGGACAGGAGCTAGAGGCAGGTGAGCCAGATTATACACAGAGAAGGCTCCATATCCAAAAGGAGACAGGGAAAATAAGAACTCTCCCTCCTATAAGGATGAAAAGGAAACTGGCTCTCCAAGAGAAGAATAAAACCACCACAAGCAAAGGTGGTAAAACAAGTAACTCCGCCACCATCACCTCAGCGCTCACCGCAATCATCACCAATCGCTAGCCCACCTATGGTGCAGTCTCCAACACACACAAGCATAAGCCAAGATGACCCAGATGCATGGGATCTTTATGATGCTCCTGTGTCAGATAACAGTCCTGACTGTTACCCAGCAAGACCATCACCACCTGGAGACAGAACGGCTTACACGCAGGTGGTGTCCAGAGCAGCTGCTTTTCACAACGTGACACTGCACGCTGAACCTATCGAAGATGACTTTTTATTTAATACTCTGTCGTCCACATAGTCAGTACCAGAGTCTTCCAATGCTACCAGGAATGTTGAAACACGCAAAGCAAATATTTCAAGAACTCTTTAAAGGCAGGGCCATTACTCCTAGGGTGGAGAAAAAGTACAAGCCTCCACCAACAGACCCTATGTACATTACGCAGCAACTCACACCGGACTCAGTATTAGTTGGCCCAGCACGTAAAAGGGCGAATTCACACACCTCCGGAGATGCACCACCACCCGACAAAGAAAGTCGCAAGTTCGACGCAGAAGGAAAAAGAGTGGTAGCACAAGCAGCCAATCAACAGCGCATTGCGAATTCACAGGCTTTGCTGTCAAGATATGACAGAGCCCACTGGGATGAAATGCAACACTTTATTGAACATCTGCCCAAAGAATTCCAAAAACGTGCACAACAGGTGGTAGAAGAGGGCCAAAGTATCTCAAATAATCAGATACGTTCAGCAATGGACGCAGCAGACACAGCTGCAAGAACTGTAAATACAGCGGTGACAATTCGGAGACATGCATGGCTACGCACCTCAGGATTCAAGCCCGAAATCCAACAGGCTGTGCTTAATATGCCTTTTAAAGGACAGCAGTTGTTTGGGCCGGAAGTGGACACTGCTATCGAGAAGCTGAAAAAAGATACAGATACGGCCAAGGCCATGAGCCGCTCTACTCCCCACAGAGCAGAGGCACTTTTAGGAAGACACAATTTAGAGGGGGGTTTCGGGCTCAAACCACAGAACCCTCAACTTCACAAACCAGGCCCACATACCAAAGCCAGTATCAGGGAGGAGGCTTTCGGGGACAATACAGAGGGGGACAGTTCCCTAAGACTAGAGGGAAGTTCCAAAGTCCCAAGACCCCTCAAAACAAACAGTGACTTCAGTGTCACAAATCCCCAACACGTAACACCAGTGGGGGGAGACTCACAGATATTTACCAAAATTGGGAGGAAATAACAACGGACTCGTGGGTCCTAGCCATCATCCAACATGGCTATTGCATAGAATTCCTACAATTACCACCAAATGTGCCGCCAAAAAAACACATGGATCTATTACAGGTAGAAGTCCAAGCGTTGTTACAAAAAGATGCAATAGAACTAGTACCCAATCAGCAAAAAGGGACAGGGGTTTACTGTCTCATACCCAAAAAGGACAAAACTCTAAGACCTATATTAGATCTCAGAACACTAAATCTTTACATCAAATCAGATCACTTTCACATGGTGACACTTCAAGACGTAATCCCCTTGCTCAAACAACAAGACTACATGACGACATTAGATCTCAAAGATGCGTACTTCCATATACCCATACATCCTTCACACAGGAAATACTTAAGGTTTGTAATCCAAGGAGTACATTACCAGTTCAAAGTGTTACCATTCGGAATAACAACACCAAAGGTATTTACAAAATGCCTTGCAGTAGTAGCGGCACATATCAGAAGACAGCACATACACGTATTCCCGTATCTAGGCGATTGGTTAATCAAAACCAACACCCAGAAACAGTGTCTTAACACACAAAAAACGTCATAGAAACCCTTCACAAACTAGGGTTCTCACTAAACTACCAAAAATCACACTTACAGCCGTGTCAAATACAACAATACTTAGGAGCAACAATCAACACAAAAAAAGGGATTGCCACTCCAAGTCCACCAAGGGTACAAGCATTCCAAAACGTAATACAAAGCATACACCCAAACCAAAAGTATCAGGTAAAACTAGTGATGAAACTACTAGGCATGATGGTCTCATGCATAGCCATTGTCCCAAACGCAAGATTACACATGCGGCCCTTACAACAGTGCCTAGCAACACAATGGACACAAGCACAGGGTCAACTTCAAGATCTAGTGTTGATAGACCGCCAAACACACACCTCGCTTCAATGGTGGAATCCTGTAAATTTAAACCAAGGGCGGCCTTTCCAAGACCCAGTGCCTCAATACGTAATCACAACAGATGCTTCCATGGTAGGGTGGGGAGCACATCTCAACCAACACAGCATCCAGGGACAATGGGACATTCAGCAGAAACAACTTCACATAAATCAGCTAGAACTACTAGCAGTGTTTCTAGCGTTAAAAGCATTTCAACCACTAATAACCCACAAACACATTCTTGTCAAAACGGACAACATGACAACAATTTATTACTTAAACAAACAGGGAGGCACACACTCATCACAACTGTGTCTCTTAGCACAGAAGATTTGGCATTGGGAGATTCACAATCACATTCGCCTAATAGCGCAATACATCCCAGGAATTCAAAACCAATTGGCCGACAATCTCAGTCGAGATCACCAACCGATCCACGAATGGGAGATTCATCCACAGATACTGCAAACCTACTTTCTACACTGGGGAACACCACAAACAGACCTATTCGCAACAAAAGAAAACGCAAAATACCAAAACTTCGCACCCAGGTACCCACAGCCTCACTCCAAAGGCAATGCGTTATGGATGAGTTGGTCAGGGTTATTTGCTTACGCTTTTCCCCCTCTCCCACTCCTTCCTTATCTGGTAAACAAATTGGGTCAAAACAAACTCAAACTAATACTAATAGCACCAACTTGGGCACGACAACCTTGGTACACAACATTATTGGACCGGTCAGTAGTGCCTCATATCAAACTACCAAACAGACCAGATCTGTTAACTCAACACAAACAGCAGATCAGACACCCGAATCCAGCATTGCTCAATCTAGCGATCTGGCTCCTGAAGTCTTAGAATTCGGACACCTAGACCTTACACAAGAATGTATGGAGGTCATCAAACAGGCTAGAAAACTTACTACAAGACATTGCTACGCGAATAAATGGAAACAATTTGTTTATTACTGTTAAAATAATCAAATTCAACCATTTCACGCATCCGCAAAAGACATTGTAAGCTACTTACTACACTTACAAAAATCTAACTTCGCTTTTTCGTCCATTAAAATACATCTCACAGCAATTTCAGCATATCTGCAAATTACAAATTCAACTTCACTATTTAGAATCCCAGTCATAAAACCATTTATGGAGGGTCTAAAAAGGATCTTTCCACCAAGAACACCCCCAATCCTTCGTGGAACCTCAATATTGTATTAACGCGACTCATGGGTCCACCATTCGAACCCATGCACTCTTGTGAAATGCAATACTTAACTTGGAAAGTAGCCTTTCTAATAGCTATCACATCCCTCAGAAGAGTGAGTGAAATACAAGCCTTTACCATACAAGAACCCTTTATACAAATACACAAAGTGGTTCTACGCAAAAATCCCAAATTTTTGCCAAAAGTTATATCACCGTTCCACTTAAACCAAACTGTGGAACTCCCAGTGTTTTTTCCACAACCAGACTCTGTAGCTGAAAGAGCATTACATACATTAGACATAAAAAGAGCCCTAATGTATTACATTGATAGGACCAAACAGTTTCGCAAGACAAAACAATTGTTTGTAGCTTACCAAAAACCTCATACAGGAAATCCAATATCCAAACAAGGCATTGCCAGATGGATAGTTAAATGTATTCAAACCTGTTATGTTAAAGCTAAGAGAGAACTGCCTATTACACCGAAGGCACACTCCACTAGAAAGAAAGGCGCCACAATGGCCTTTCTAGGAAATATACCAATGACAGAAATCTGTAAGGCAGCCACATGGTTTACGCCTCATACATTCACTAAACATTACTGCGTGGATGTGTTAACAACACAACAAGCCACAGTAGGACAAGCTGTATTAAGAACATTATTTCAAACTACTTCAACTCCTACAGGCTGAACCACCGCTTTTGGGGAGATAACTGCTTACTAGTCTATGCACAGCATGTGTATATGCAGCTACACATGCCATCGAACGGAAAATGTCACTTACCCAGTGTACATCTGTTCGTGGCATGAGACGCTGCAGATTCACATGCGCCCTCCCACCTCCCCGGGAGCCTGTAGCCGTTATAAGTTGATTAAAATCAAACTTGTAAATATAATACTTTTAGTCACATTATGTACATACATACTTACTACATTGATGGGCACTATTACTATATACACAACTCCTACCTCACCCTCTGCGGGGAAAACAATCTAGGATGGAGTAGACGCCCATGCGCAATGGAGCCGAAATGGGAGGAGTCCCTCGATCTTGTGACTCGAAAAGACTTCTTCGAAGAAAAACAACTTGTAACACTCCGAGCCCGTGAATCTGCAGCGTCTCATGCCACTAACAGATGTACACTGGGTAAGTGACATTTTCCATATACATATATATATATATATATATATATATATATATATATATATATATACACACACACACACACACACACACACACACACACACACACACACACACACACACACACACACACACACACACACACACACACACACACACACACACACAAAAATGAATGGTTAGGAGAGAGACGAATAGAAAAATAGAACATAAGAGCAAAAAAAATAACTTGCAATGGAAACAGATTATAGCATGCTGTGTAATCTGTGCCTACTACCAAGAAGCAGGTAAATGCTCAGTAATATTCTATTATTAGAGCAACAACATGTCAAATAGGAAATGCTGCCCACATTGTGTGAAGAGATGTTGGGTAAAAGCCATGTTACAGACCCTGCTGTGATGTGGAGGGTGGGAACATTAATTCAACCTGTACCAGAAAAAACTCTGCACTTACTGCTTCCCATTACACATTTACAGTTTGAAGCAAATTGAGCTAGTGATTTGACCTCAGAGGATTTTTGTTAGGCGGTTACATTGGGATTAGAATCCAGTTTACCTCCAGGTCCTAACATCAGAAACATAGCTTCTTAGGGATCCTTGTCCTATTTCAATTTCTTCAGTGCAAAGGGAAGCAAGCTAATGTTGCACACACTTTGAAAATACATGATAGACTAATTAGGGTACCAACTAGTCTTTAAACAAATACTACACACATGCACACATATACATATCTCTATCCCATATGATTGGCAAAGTACACAAAACTTAACACAGATATACATACCAATGCTAACGTAATGTTGTGGTTGACTACTGATTTCCAAGGGTAACTTTCACATAGGTGTTTTCAAGCAAGGGGCGGAAGACTAGGGTATCTCTGCTGGACCTTTATAATCACTGCCACTGAAGTCTCGTTTGACTCATGCTTTGACATTCCTTGATCTCTTGACCAAAGGGAAGGTTGTGCAGTTCCTCAAAGTGGGGAACATCTGCCCATATCATATTACACAAGGGAGAGTAATTGGGAGCAAGGAGAGAACCAAACCGTACTCGACTCCCAATCGAGTACGGTTTGGTTCTCTCCTTGCTCCCAATTACTCTCCCTTGTGTAATATGATAGTAGAGCAGCCTCCTGGCTGCGAGAGTTAGCTTACATAGATCTCTCGAGTGCGAGAGTATTAGCTTGCTGATTCCCAGCTAGCACCCTTTCTAGCCTGCGCCCCTTAGAGCTTCGGTTCCTTCTTCTTTCCTCCTCGATCTGACTCTCCACCACCCCTATCGGGCCCACTCCTACACTTCCTTTCCCCCCCCCCAGGCCATACAATGGCAGATGGTCTCTCCTTTAATGATGAGGAAGTATCAGCTATCCTCGCAGCCCCCTCACTCCTCGGGGACACAGCCTTATCAAAGAGTTTGTCCCAACTTGGGGACTGGGACACCCTAGTGGAATTAAAACGCTCCCAAATTAAGACTATACTACATGGGGCTGTCCTTACAGAATATCTCCGTAGCAACTCGGCTCCAAACGGACTACTTGTCACCAATGAACCTCGCATATTCCTAGACGACCTCGAGTTTCGTAAAGATTGGTCGCTTATAGCATGGAAATGCACACGAGATTGGCTGATTTTAATTATAAAAACAGCAACTAGGTTATCTGAAACCTTACTGGTCCAGATAAAAACCAGTGAGAATAACCTAAAGTCAGGTGTGAGTATCCTCTCCTTCAAAAAGAAACTGGAGGAGGTAAACAAAAACATGAACGAATATAAAGAATACTTAACCCAGCAAAAAATAGCCAAATTTCAAAAAGACCTAAATCGCTTTTCCTTAGAAAGGATATATCCCTACACCAAACCTGACTATGTAGCGAAGAATTCCACTAACACTTCCGACACCTCCTCTGGGGGCAATATCAGCTCAGACAGTGATAGTAACTCTTCAGGAAACACACGATACCGCCGTGGGCGACGTGGACAACGTCGAGGAGGATGGAACTTTCCATCTGCACCTCCCCTTTACCCACCGTACTTTAACCAACAATGGGGCTGGCCAAACCAATATGGCCCACCTCCACAGTACCAGGCACCCTACCTACAGCACCCTGCCCAATGGTCCTTCTCTGAACCTCCGCCGCCTTTTTTAGACAGAGGTCATGGAAGGGACAGGGGGAGGAAAAAAGAGGTACAGTGGCGCCCAAAAGAGGATGCCTTGGAAAATCCACCACACAGGGATACCATCCCAGGGACAAGCAAGACAAAGTGAAACTGGGCCCTGAAAACACAGGCAACATCATTAATTTGAGTAACCGGAGTCTGAGCCAAACCGAAACCCAAGCACTGAACAAAGGTCTGAACTTCGTGCCTACTCCTAAGGTCGACCTATTCAGAACTAGAACAGAACTAGCGGGCTTGTTCCGTAAGATCCGCCTAAAAACCTTCTTCCTTGGGAAGGAATATGATACTCCCACACAAAACACGGGACTACGTCCTAAATCTACCTTCTGTCCCCTGGCAGGGCAAATGCCCCCTGAGGTACTGGCTTTTGAGAAATCAGTGTCCCTTAAAATCAAAGGTCTCACTGAAGCACCCAACAATACATTCCACAATATGAGCAAAGTCGAAATAGAGTCACTGAAGGGCCTCACAGCCGATCCCAACATCATTATAAAACCAGCAGATAAAGGCGGTGCTACAGTGATTCTTCCACAAAAAATGTATAGAGACGAGTGTGAGCGACTACTGGGGAATACCAGACACTACAAACGCCTGGCACGTGATCCTACCACTGATGTCCAAGAAGAAATCGCTTTCCTAGTATCTAAAGGGAAAGAGAACAACTGGATTACAGATCATGAGGCATCATTCCTGATACAGACGAATCCTAAAATCCCGTACTTTTATATTTTACCAAAAGTACACAAAGAAAAGATTCCTCCTCCGGGACGACCCATAGTTTCCGGTCTAGGCTCAGTACTAGAGCCTCTGTCTAAATTTGTGGATGTCTTCCTACAACCGCTAGTCAAAAAAATACCAACCTATCTTAAAGACACCACCCATGTCCTCCTGTTACTGGATTCTATAGCCTTTGACAAAACTAAGGAGCTCCTGATTACCCTCGACGTGGAGTCATTATACACAAATATTCCGCAAGAGGCCACCTTGGAAGTGATAAGCGATTTGCTGGAAATCCAGACGAGTGATTCCCAAACCCCTGCGGGTTTTATCCTGGATCTAGCACACCTCGCTCTCACCAGAAACTACTTTAAATTTGAGGATAATTTCTTTTTGCAGACACAGGGTACATCAATGGGCAGCACTTTCGCCCCTAGTCTAGCATGTCTATATGTTGACCACTTTGAAAGACAAATTGTCTTGAATGAGGAGAACCCCTACCGTGACCAGATCAAACTCTGGAAGCGATACATCGACGATGTACTGCTGATATGGACTGGGAGTAGGGAAGAAGCCCAGGCATTCGCTGTTTGGCTCAACGGAGCAAACCCTTTCCTCACCTTCACAATGAACATAGGTGACAACAAGTTACCTTTCCTTGACTTACTCATTTATGAACATGATGGAGGGTTAGCCACAGAGGTGTATTACAAACCTACGGATTGTAACAATTTGTTACAATATCAGAGCTTCCACCCTCGAGCCTTAAGAGATAACCTCCCGGTCGGGCAGTTCCTGCGGCTAAGACGAAACTGTTCTTCAGTGATTGACTACCGCAAACATGCAGACAAACTAACTGCTAAGCTACACACCAAGGACTATCCCCCACACCTGGTGAGCAGGGCATTAAAAAGGGCGCGCAATAATAATAGGGACCAACTGCTACAGCCCCACACACCGAAACCCAAATTGGACAAGATCGTTTGTGTGACCACATTCAATCCCTTATCTAATGAAATCCAAAAGATCATAAAAGACAATTGGAAAATTCTAACTTCAGGGGGTTTACCCTTTGAACCTCCACTACACGCGTATAAGAGAGCAAGTAATATACGCGACATGGTGGTCCACACCAGACCAAAGGAGAAACGACGTCCCACACAGACCACACTCTGGCAATTGGCCCCCCCTGCAGGTCATCACCCATGTGGCAACTGCAGTGTCTGTCCCTTTACCCAAAAATCCACCACCATAAACATCAACCTAAGAACCCCTTGGGTACAAAAATCATTCACTAACTGTAATAGTAAAAATGTAATTTACCTAATCAAATGCCCTTGTCAACTCCAGTATGTGGGGATGACCACGAGAAAAATCAGCGTCAGAATCTGTGAGCACAGGAGCACGATCAGGTGCAAACGAGATGCTACTAAACTTACCAGTCATTTCTTACAAAAAAATCATTCCCCAGACGACATGTCATGGACAGTCCTGGAACAACTTTCCCCCTCGACCCCTAACATGTCCGAAAAACTTTTTAGGGCTGAGCAACGCTGGATTTGGAGGTTGCACACAGACACGATTGGATTAAACGATGAGATACCCTGGTTCTCGCTTCAACCCTAGAACCCCCCCACATTCTCTGCCCCTTGACTTTTCCTTCCTCCGGTCTTTTTCTTTCCCCCCTTGTTCCGCTTTCGCTTCCTCCTTCCCTCTGGATCACATTCCGTCCTACTTAGTTTTCTCTTCTCTTTCTAACACGGGTGAACCTGGTTGGTTCCCTCCTGTGCATTCCCCTGCCCTCCTTCTTCCCCTCTTTTCCCCCCCCCCTCTCTGTTTCCCCCCCCTCCTACTTCCCCCCTTTTTTCCCCCCTTTGTGTTCTTTCTTTCTCCTCTTCCACAACCCCACAAACCCCCCCCCCCCTTTTTTGTCTGGTGGTTCTCCCTCCCCCTTCTACATACCCCTCACATGTTTCCCCATGTTGAATATGTGCCGTCCCCCGTCCCCCTTCCCTCTTTGTGTTTTTTTCCCCCCCCTGCCTTCCCCCTCCCCGTCCTGCCCCCTTTTTTTCCCCTTTTTTTTCCCTCTTTTCTCCCTTCCCCCTTTTCTCTTTTTTTCCCTCCCCCCCCATCCTCCTCCTTTCCTCCTTTTTATCTCTGCTTTTCTTCCTTTTCCCCCCTCCCCAGTGTGCCTGTGCTGTGCCGCCGGGAAACTACGTTTCCCAGCGACACACACCCTTCGGCACACAGATAGTGCAGCCGGGAAACTACGTTTCCCGACGACACTTGCGGGGCCAGCCAGACACGGAGTACTGGCTGACGCGGCCCGCGCGCCTTCACCGGCGTTTCTCTGCACTTGGGCAGCGTCTCTTTTGGCGCTCCACCAAGCGCTTCCCCACAGTTTCTGTCCCACGGCATATCCATGGCCACAACGGGCCTCGCCGGGCAATGACCATATTTGTGGGGAGCACGTCATATTTCCGGCCCCGCCCACCCCGGGCCGCGACGGTGATCTACTTCAGCTGCTACCTGTCCTAATTAAGGTCACTATATCTACCCCTCATCTCCAGGCCATTGCATTCAAGCGGTCCTGAACGAGAGGTCGGTATAGGCGCACAGAGAGCGCCCACCTTTGATGCAGTGAGTCAGACAGCGTTGGAGATACAGATAAGAAGTCTCTGTCTTCATTTTTGAACTCCTTTCTTCCCTTCCCTTCTCTCCTTTTTCTATTTCTTTCTCCTTCCCCCTGATCTTCTGCCTTCCTTTTCTTTCTTTTTTCCATTCTCTTTACCTTGTTCTTCTTTTTTCTTTCCCTCCCTTCTCCCTCCCCTCTTTCTTCCCCACCCCGAGCCCCCTTTTTTGCCTTTTTTTTTTAACCTTTTTCTTATCCCTCTTCTCCTGTTTCTTCCCCTCAGTTCTTATTTTCTCCTTTTTCCTTTCATCTCTTCCCCTCTTCTTCTCCTCTGCATTCCCGCACTACTTTCATGATTTCCCTTCTGCGCTTTCTCTTTCCCCTTGAACTCTAGAGTCTGACTATAAGGGGACGCTCCCTCTCCAGGATACCAGAGGCTAGTAGCCTCAAGTGTGAGGGTAAGAAATTGTCTTCCCTTACTTAGTGTACGCCGTGCATAACCTTGACGCAACTGTATTTATATTTGCAACCAGCACCCCTGCAGCCTGTATGAATTATGTCACGTGTGGAGTGGTGTGTTGTGTTTTATCTTTCACATTGTTTTTGGTCTGTTTTTCATCCCATTTTCTTTAGGTCCTCCCCAGATATTCTCTTGGTTAAGGTAGGCCCTTCCTCTTTCACGTATTTGTGTAGCGGTCAAGTAGTAATTACTACAGGGATCCAATGCCCTGATGAATGCCCAGAGACTCTCCATAGCTCAACCATAAGGGCAGAAACATGTCGGCTACTCCTTTTAGTTAGGTGACCTTGTGAGTCATTGTTCTCGCACTGGTCCCCCATTCCTTTTAACCACACCGCACAGGACCCCTATTAAAAGTTACCCGGGTACCTGAGTAGGTGTTTTTATTCCCCTAGTATAGCTGGATCCCTATTTTCCAGAATTAAGTCCAATTTACGCACTCCCTCCTGTTCTTTTAACAGTGAGGTCGAGTCCGCCCAGGTGGCACTGTCCTACCTGGGTGGGGCTAGGTGGTCATATGATGAAGCATGACACTACATAGTGTGTGAGACCACCTAGTCCGTAAAGGAAACTTTCCTTCCCCTACACCCCGCAGACCTCACACCTCCACACAGCGTACATAATTTACACCTCTAGTCGAGGTTTTTTGAGTGGACTAGCGTCATAATTAGTACATTAATGACCTACCCACATTACAACTAACCCGTACTCCCCTTTTTGTGATTGAACATCTGCCCATAACACACCTGCACCATCTCTGGAACTCATAATTAACCTTCTTCTGTTGGGATCACGGTCTGTAGAAATTTACTCTCCAATTTTCCATTCCACAATTATCTTTGTCTCTAAGCAAACCGTTCTCACTCACAGAAAGAGTTAGAAATTTGAGTTGACATACGGCCTCATCCTGTTAAAAAGGAGGACTCTTGCATGCCTGCACAAATCTGGAAAAAGTTAAAGTCTCAGTACTAAATAGCTCTTCCGCCAAGGTTAAGTCCTATCAACTCAGGCAAAGTGGTAGTTACTACTACTCTGTCACGAAGTAGTGCATGCACAGATTCAAAATACCTTTACTTCTCCAGAAAGAGTACCAATAAATTAATTCAGCTATTCCAGAGGTTCTTAAGTTGTGGTCCGAGGACCCCTGGGGATCAGCCAGGCCTATTCAGGGGGTAGGCAACTGTTTTACAAAACTAAAGAATGTTAAAATAATACATTAAAATTGACGTATACACAAATAAGAAAAACTTAAAATTTGAAAACGTTTTCTATATTTGACTGTGATATTTAAGCATTTGTTTGGTGTATATTTATTTTTGTGCAGTTTTGAGGTTCAAATCATAGAATTTGCTTAGGCCACGGGTCCCCAGATTCCAATAATAACTCAGAGGACATCCCCGGATTCCAGTGATGATTCATTGGGGGTCCACATAAGTCAAAAAGGTTAAGAACAGCTGCTCTAGTTATTTCCAATACAGACTTTTTCCCATTAGATGAAAGAAGCCCAGCATCACATGTTGCCGAGATTCTAGAGCACACACTCCTCAAAGTTATTCAAAATGGCAGTAGGTGTGTTGGTGGATTGCTTTTGTCTGGCTTTAAGTCTTGTACAAGTGTGGTGTACTTCAAAACAAGACTTATTTTGATCCTGATCTGAATAGAGACTGTTTCAAAAGTATCTTCTAATTTCAGTTAAAAAAAATAGGTATCCCTGCTCCCAGTGCACTTTGCTATCCTAATTTACCGAACACAGAAAATGTTCTATCCAAGAAAGCACAAATAAAACCTCCTAAAAAAAAAAAATCTTCAAACAAATACACTTGTATTACGGAAGAGAGAACGTAAATATGTATAGCCTTCAAAATTCAACCTATTCAGTAACATCCCCAAACTTCTATATGTAACCCAGTTTTCAAGTAAGAGATTCTCTGTGGCACTGTGAAAGCTGCAAGAGAGCTAGGCTTGAGTGTTTCAATTCTCATTGGCGCTACTAGAGGTGCCAGTCAAACCATTCAAATTCCAGCTCTTGCACAATGCGATTCCAGACTAGTCCTTGGCATGCAAACTAATTCAGGCATCTCAAAAGGCACGCTCAAAAGCTTCATGTTCTCCAAAAATATATCAGGAGCACTGCACCATAACGAAAATAAATGTCACTGTAGGCTTTGTCTCAAAACCATTTGTTGTAAGCCGATCTACACTTTACTGTTCTTTTCCGGTTGATTACAATGGAGCAGTGGCCCAAAATGCAAAGAGCCAAATCTTAGAATCTCTGAAGATATGTTTTCAATCTAACATTTTTCTTCTGTTGAGCTCTATTCTTGGTTCATCACTTTTTGTTCAAAAGATAAATTGCTGTTCATGTCAACTAATACCGTCATCCCAAAACTAACCTTGCTACTTTACTTCCCTGTTGCATTACATCAACAAAGTCAAATGCAAGGCACTCGGGAAAGAGAATTACAACAATACTGTCACATCAGATTAATCCTGTAAATATTATTGTATTTCTAAATTACAGTGGTAGTACGTACACACACATGAAGATGTCACTACAAAAATGAACCAAAGAAGTCGATCTCCGTTATTCAATTCTTTATTTCAGAAAATCTAACAAAGCACACATCAGTTTTAGTACAACTCACAAGTTTTGTTAGGTGAAACAAACTTCAGACTTGCTCTTCAAACATGACACTTGGTGGTTGCCTGATCTTAGCATTCCTGTGCACGCTCCAGATAAGATTCGTAGGATTTTAGAGCGACAGGTAAGATCTTGCTAGCTTACAGAATAGTCAATATGACACACTTCATACATCTTACAAAGTATTAATCGAAAATACAGTTATTAAAAAAGTTCCTTAACACAGGTAAATTGCACTATCAAACTATCTGAGTTAATCACATCAATACGCTAAGCACATGGTATATTTATAATACACCTGGTTAAATGTATGGTTTAAACAATTTAAAACTCAATCTTAATACTGTTACTTGAAGTTTTACAAGTATAGTATAGAGAAAATGATTACTAGAAAGGAAAATATTTAGAGGGGGGTTCCCATTTATCAGTTTTCATAATAAATATTGGAGTTTTTTTTTAATATATGTAAAGTTCAACACATAAGAGCGAATATTTCTTTCAATATGGAAATGTTAAGCTGCCAGTCCATTAAAATAGAGTGAAAAAAGTGAACATTAAAAAACCGAACGTGCATTCATTCACACATCATGCAAGAATTTAACGTGCCAAAAAGTCATGATTATTATTACGAGAATGTTATAGATAACAGGACTAAAACAAATGAATAACATTTCAAAACTATTTAAAATGTTTTTTTTTCTTTGCCAGGTAGCAATTTGTGGCAAAAAATGTAAACTAAGCTTTTAAAATACCACTACAATGAGCAGACATTCAGCTCTTTTTCTCAGCAAGATGACTCTTCGATTCAGCGTTACTGCCTGCCGATGATGTGCCAGCTGAATGGAGTGGCGCAGCAGCAGCAGTTGGTCCGCCAGTGCCTTCGTGTCCCTGTACTTTAGCTAGTCTGTAACTAGCCAGCATCTCTTCCAGAAGTTGACGGTAGTTTCCCCTATGATTAACCCTCAGTTCTCTGAGAGCCTCCAAAAGTGTCCCCCGCACTCCAGTTTTGTCTGCTCCGCCTGGGTCCTTTTGAGATTGAAGACCCCGGTGTAAGTAAATGCACTTTGATAACTTGACAAAGATTAACACTTTAAAGATCACTGCATTACAATACTATGTACAATTTTAAAGCCTAAATCAGCTTAATTAACGCTGCCAAATTCAAAAAAGCATGTAATATCCCAACGCACTGAAAGCAACAGCAGACACAGGTGGCGTCTGAAAAACCATCCTTGTGAACACCTTAGTTATAAATGGCTGTATAAATACTCAGACCTATAAAACAAAGATGCACACGATTTATCATGTTACTTCTAGACTGTGAAAAGAACAGGATCGGACCTAAAGCAACATCTCTGCAAGCTTCTGCATGAGGCTTTGGACAAAGCTAAAGACATCAGGCTACTCAGTTCACAGACACCCTACTATTACTTAGATTAACACTGAAATATCCTGGTTAATTTAAATAAACAGGCAGATCCACAGAACACTGTAAATGCGGGGCGAGAACATTAATATGCCATACCTAAGATCTTGTGGTCACAGGCCACTGCCCAGGGCCAAAAACCATGTGCAGCTGGTCGGGTGGGAAGGGCCTGTGTGCAGAGCCTGGCAGTACAACAGGCTTGTATCCAGGCTTGGTCCCCGATTCCACTGCGCCTAAGAGGGTGCAGCTGGGAGGGTGCTGGGCGAAAAACCTGGCCACAGGTCAGCCACTACACAGTATATCATTACTGCTTCGGATGAGATGGAGCTGGTAGTACATTATTAAAAACCCTTAAAATATTTGGTAACTTTGCGTCTCCAGTCAAGGCCGTTGTTCCTCTTACACAACAAGGTAATAGATAATTACACACTCTGGACATGTTTACACTAAGCAACCATGACCAATTGTTGTGAAATTGAGCTTGGTCCACAGAAAGTTAAATACTAAAGTAACAGCACTCTAAAAGTTTAAATGGTCAAACTCAAAGCTATTGAGATGTGCAGAGTAGACTACACTATTGCAAATTAGTAGTAAATGTCTTACACCACAACATGGCCAAATGTCCTTATTACCACAGTGCCTTGTGAATATGACAACCCTACGTATGTAACTACACACGTTTACTGCTGTCTGACTGATGGATTCCATGTTACAATCACTTCAAAGGAAAACCACTGGGTATTACTCTGAAGGACCATTTATTTGATACTGATACACAACCACACTGATAATGAACAGCACATTACGCACATGTAACAAACAGTTACACCATAGCAATAAAAACAAGTCCAATTGCTTATTACTTGGAAGTAGTATAGCAATAAACACAGATTCCGTCATTAATTACTACAGAAAAAGGGTCATATATAATGTTATCACATTAGTGCCACTCAACTGACTTACGAAACTACTCCTTTAATGCCGAGGCTTCCATTTGAAACTCAGTTTACTGTACAAAATAGGGGCAACTGTTGCAATTATAAAAACACGAAACGGATTTAACCCGTTATGCCTGGTTAGAATTACATATCTGTTTATAAATAGCGCATATAGAAAAACAGCTTCGCAAAAAATGTATAAGCACATCCACAGAGTAATTTGTAATATGTTTCCATTTTAGAGAAGGAACTGGCATTGTGATCCACTCGAGGCTTTGCCTCTTGCGAGTTGTGTCCTCTCTTTATAACCAACAATTGCATTAGCTTAATACATGTTCCTGTATGCATAGATTTTGGATACTAGTTTCAAATAAGGTAAGATTTTCTACTAAAAAAGCTATGTGCTTTGCTTAATACTTTGGTCCCTTTTCACAAACCCGCACAAAACTCACTAAACAAAAAGCGCTTCTGGCTACACTTCTGCATGCCAAATACCATGCCGAACCATCCACGAGGAGGAAAAGGGAGAACAAAAAACGCATTGGCAAGGCCAATAGCTCTAGTCTTTAGTATTTATTTGCTTTACCAATGCCTTCAAGCCATGCTGTACAGCATCAGCAAGGTGCTCTGCAGTATGGGGGAAGGGTTAAAGAAAGAAAAAAGTGCAGTGATTCAGCCCTGTCATTTTGTTGGCGTGTATGCTCTATTAGGCACGTGCACTTACAAAATGATGCTGCAGCCATTTTTATGTACTGATCAGAAATGGATTAGTAAATTATTAAAAAAATAAATAGAAATAATGCAAAAGCATTTCTAAGGCGCACAGGCCAGTCCTCTGCAAAAAATGAAGACTGCTGGTTAGGGAGGATCATAAATGGGAGTAGGTGCGTGGGAGGGTGGGGCAGCATCAGGGGAGTGAGGGTGGAAGCATCACACGAGGGAGAAGCACACAAGTGAGAAAGCAAAATGAGGGGGTGGGTGGGAGCAGCACACAAGGGGCAGACGCAACACGGGGAGGGAGAAGGACATGAGACACCAACACAGAGCGCAGAAGGGGAAAAAGGGAAGAAACGTGCATGAAGTAGACAGCTGAAAAAGACATGCAGTCTCACAGAGTGCTTAAAAAAAAAAAAAGCAGTGAGTAAGCAGTGGAAGGACTCAAGTAATGAGGGTATGCTCCTGGAGCGGGACAAACACCAGAAGAGGAAGGAAAGCCCCCCCACGCTAACAAATAGAAAGCAAGCAAACTAGTGACAAAGCCAACTAATGATAGGCAAAAGGTGGACTCCAAGCCCACTGCAAGCGAAGAATAGGTCTTTTTGCTAAAAGACGGCTTGCGCTCTCTGGTATGCAAGACATACAAAGGGATGGGGTTAAAAAAATAAAAATGTATTTTCCATTTTAACTCTCATAGGAACAACTGCTCTTTGCTGCAGCGGAATACACTGAATGGCAAACTTTGGATCAAAGTAGAAAATTACTCAGAGATGTGTGCTTGGTTTAGTGTAAATTCGTACAGTAGGCTTTCAAATGTTTATATTACAAAAATGTGCCAGTTGTATTTTTTTTTTTTTAACCCCTAGGGTACCCAGGACGAGCTGGTCTCGCCTTCGGCAACGGTTAATACGGGTCCCCAGATGGCCAAGCACCCCCCCCACCCCCCGGGCAGGGATGGAAGGGGAAGGCCTTTCCTCTCCTTTCATGTCTCTCCGAGCATTTCTGCTGCCAGATCGCGATTGGGCAGCAGAAATGCCCACTAGACACCAGGGACTTGTTTTTTGTGTGTTTATGACATAGGAGGAAGGCCACTCTCCAGGGGGCAATTTATTTTTAGGCTATTCCTGGTCCCCCCCCCCTTCCCCCGGGGCAGATCGGCCGATTATAATAACCCATAGACACCAGGGAATTAATTTTTTAGTGTGTATGTGGGGAGAGACCCATTAGGCAAGGGTCGCTCCTGGGGGGATGGGGGGGGGAGGGGCTGGGGGAGAGGCAGGGGTTGCTCCCCTGGGGGCAAAATTATCTTTAGGCCATTTGTGCCCCCCTTGGGGGCAGATCGCACTATTTTGAATAGGCCAATATGCCCCCAAGAAGGGCAGAAACCACTAGACACCAGGGATTTTTTTTTTTCTGTCAATTTCACGCAAGGGTCGCTCCCCTTGGGGGACAGAAACCACTTAGGCACCACGGGTAGGTGTGTGTTTTGTCTGGGGGTGGGGGGGGGGGGGGGGGGGGGGGGTAGCCCCTTGGGCAAGGGTTGCTTCCCATGGGGGCACATTTCTGTTGCCCATATCCTCCCCCCCATTGGGAGCAGATCGACCTACTTTTGGAAGGCCCATCTGTCCCAAGGGGGGCAGAAAACCCACCAAAGACGAATTTTTTTTCAAAATAAGAGGGTGGGGGTATGGCCATACCACCACCCCAAATAAATGGGGCCAAAGGTGTTCTGATAGGGGAAATTACACCCGATCCACACCCGGGGGAGGGGGGGGGGGGGGGGGGGGGATTCGCAGAAAGTCCACAAATGATAGAGAATTAAAAAAAAAAAAAAAATAGTGTGGTGGTGGCTACCAACCAGTATGGGCATGGTTATGCCCCCAGCCCAACTGAATGGAGGTAACAGTCCTTCAGCTGCCCCCGCATACTAAAAACATCTTATCCCACGGCAAGCAAGCGGACATTGATTTGGGGTTTTGGTTTTACATTTGGCCCATGACAGCTTGGCTAACTCTCAAAATCGTCCCACTTGGAATGGTGAGGGCTGCACTTTTTGGACGTTAGGACGCGCCATGTAGAAAAAAACCACAAGACCTAGACACATCTGAAAACTAAACATCTGGGTGAGTCCAAGGTGGTGTGCTTCACATGCAGCCCACACCATTTTCTTACCCACAATGCCCCGCAAACCTCCAACTTTGCTGGAAATCACCCATTGTTTTCCCCCTTTTTTGTGATGGAACCTTCCGGAATCTGCAGGAAACCACGAAATCCTACCACCCAGCTTTGTCTCATCTATACCGATAACAATTCTGCTGCACTTGTCAGCATAAAAAAGTTTTTTTTCCCCAAACTGCCCTTTTGGACCCACTTTGGTTCCCCCTCAATTTCGACATGTTTGTGGCTCTTCCCTGTTAAAAGCACTTGGCCCACCTACACAAGTGAGGTATCATTTTTAACAGGAGACTGAGGGGAACGTTGGGTGGTAGGAAATTTGTCCTGGTGCGGTGATCCCACACAGAAATGTGGGAAAAATGTGATTTATTTTAGCTAAATTTGAGGTTTGCTGAGGGTTCTGGGTAAGAAAACATTGGGGGATCCACGCAAGTCACACCTCCCTGGCCTCCCTCGGGTGTCTAGTTTTCAGAAATGTCCGTGTTTGTTAGGTTTCCCTAGATGGCTGCTGAGCCCAGGACCAAAAAAGCAGGTGCCACCCGCAAAAACAGGTAGTTTTGTATTTGATAATTTTGATGTGTCCAGATAGTGTTTTGGGGCATTTCCTGTTGTGAGCACAAGGCCTACCCATACAAGTGAGGTACCATTTTTATCGGGAGACTTTGGGTGGAAGGAAACTTGTGGCTCTTCTCAGATACCAGAACTTTCCGTCACCGAAATGTGAGGAAAAAGTGTTATTTAGCCACATTTTGAGGTTTGCAAAGGATTCTGGGTAACAGAACCTGGTGAGAGCCCCACAAGACACCTCATCTTGGATTCCCCTAGGTCTCTAGTTTTCTAAAGTGCACAGGTCTGGTAAGTTTCCCTAGGTGCCGACTGAGCTAGAGGCCAAAATCCACAGGTAGGTACTTTGCAAAAAAACACCTGTTTTCTTTGGGAAAATGTGATGTGTCCATGTTGTGTTTTAGAGCATTTCCTGTCGCAGGCGCTAGGCCTGCCCACACAAGTGAGGTACCATTTTTAATCGGGAGACTTTGGGAAATATAGAATAGCAAAACAAGTGTTATTGCTCCTTGTCTTTCTCTACATTTTTTCCTTCCAAATACAAGACAGTGTGTAAAAAAACACGTCTATTTGAGAAATGCCCTGTAATTCACATGCTAGTATGGGCACCCCGGAATTCAGAGATGTGCAAATAACCACTGCTCCTCAACACCTTATCTTGTGCCCACTTTGGAAATACAAAGGCTTTCTTGATACCCATTTTTCACACTTTATATTTCAGCAAATGAATTGCTGTATACCCTGTATAGAATGAAAAACCACTGCAAGGTGCAGCTAATTTATTGGCTCTGGGTACCTAGAGTCCTTGATGAACCTACAAGCCCTATATATCCTTGCAACCAGACGAGTCCAGCAGACATAACGGTATATTGCTTAAAAAAATCTGACATCGCAGGAAAAAGTTAGAGTAAAACAGAGAAAAATGGCTGTTTTTTTCACCCCAATTTCAATATTTCTTTATTTCAGTTATTTTCTGTAGGAAACCCTTGTAGGATGTACACAAATTACCCATTGCTGAATTCAGAATTTTGTCTACATTTCAGAAATGTTTAGGTTTCTGGGATCCAGCATTGGTTTCACACTCATTTCTTTCACTGACTGGAAGGAGGCTGAAAGCACACAAAAAAAAAAATATATGTATATTCAGATAAAAACGGGATATGTCCAAGTAAAATGCCAAAATTGTTTTGAAAAATTGGGTTTTCTGATTCAAGTCTGCCTGTTCCTGAAAGCTGGTGATTTTAGCACCGCAAACCCTTTGTTGATGACATTTTCAGAGAAAAAACCACAAGCCTTCTTCTGCAGCCCTTTGTTCCCATTTCTTTTTTTTTTTAAACAACATTTTCATTGTATTTTGGCAAATTTCTTGGTCTCCTTCAGGGGAACCCACAAAGTCTAGGTACCTCTAGAATCCCTAGGATGTTGGAAAAAAAAAAAAAAAGGACGCAAATGTGGCGTGGATAGCTAATGTAGACAAAAAGATATGAAGGCCTAAGCACGCCCTGCCCCAAATAGCCAAGAAAAGGCCTGGCACCTGAGGGGGAAAAGGCCTGGCAGCGAAGGGGTTAAATAATTTTAGTGTTGTTTAGCAGATAGGAGAAAATGTAGCAGACAGTATGTTTAACTTCGTGCATTTTCAATTTAATGCAGATCTGTCGAAGGTGGGCTTGGGGGCCAATTTAACATATGGGTGAGTCACTGAAATCCCTATTTGATAATAACTTTGGAACTGTTGACGCCCATGATCATTCCACATTGTTGTTTCAATGTTTGTTGACCTTAACAAATCCCTAGTCTCCTACACTTGACCTTCGGGCTTTCACCAATGAGGTAAAAAACACACAACCACTGCAGACTGAAGGCCTATCAAACAATGCACACCACCACTTTTCGTTTTATTAGTTTCTGTATGTAATCTTCAGTTTTTCACAGGATTTTCCATTCTTTTTTCTTAATTCCGTGCATCACATAGTTGGTGAATTGCTTTCAATACATTGTTTGTTCATTACTACTATGTTTCTTTGCACTTTATTTCAATCCTAATATCCTCAATCATTATCCTGTTGCAAAATTACCAATGCTGGTCTTTTGAAGAAAACATTAAATGGAAAAGACCTAAAGAAAAATTCAAAGTTTTTACACAAGCGCAACATGCGGATTCCTTGTGCAAATTGCTGTCCTCATCTGTAATTGTGACAATATTTCTTTCCTTAGCCAGTTGATCATCAGAATCTCTTTGTGTATTTGAGTTCCATTCCAATTCATTCATTAATTGGAAGTCTTAGTTAAGAGCATAAAGTGGAAACACTTTGGTGTCTTGTACATGAGAAGTATACATATTCCATCTTGAAATGCGCCGCTAAGTGGTGTACTGGACTAGTGGTGTGAGAGTTAATGCACAAACTATGGTTGTAGTTAGCTGACAGTTAGGGTAGCTCTGCACATCCTGCACCACAAGGACTGTTTATGTTATTATTTCATACCATTTTACACCAACTATCAGTGTAGCCCTTGAACCACTATCAAGAAATTCTGATGGAAGGACGTTTCCCTCCTGCCTGGAAGGAATCCATTGTAATTCCTCTCACTAAGAAACCGGGTGGGGAACCCAATGATTTAAAAAATCTACGCCCCATCTCTTTGCTCCCTGCCACAGCTAAATTACTGGAGAACCATCTCAATACTGAGCTGGCTAGTTTTTGTCATACTAGTGGGGTCTTGGACCCTTCACAACATGGGTTCCGCAAAGATAACAGAATCCGCCCTGGTCTCTTCTGCGGACATTATCCAGAGGAAAGTTGATATGGGGAAGGTGCCATTTTGGGACTCCTGAATCTCTCCGTGGCATTTGATACTATATCTCCACATCTACTTTTACAATGCCTTCATCAAGCAGGTGTCAGAGATAAGGCACTTGATATATTAGAGTCTTTCCTGTTGGATAGATCAATCACAGTCAGCTGCAGAGAGTTCAGGGCTCTTCCATTTCAACTTCCTTGTGGGGTTCCCCATAGATCGTCACGCAGCCCCACCTTGTTTAATCTATATGTGGCTTCTCTAGCCAGACTGCCAGACTGATCCGTTCAATTTGGATTTCAAGTGATATCTTATGCCGATGACACCCAGTTGATTATACCGGTAAACTGGGAGGAGGAGGCAGATAGATTTCTCACATGCACGAGTGAAATAACTGGATGAGTAACAATTGGTTGAAATTGAACAGAGAAAAGACGGAAATTCTCCTCTTCAGCCTGGATACCAATATATGGGGCACTCATTGGTGGCTTAAGTCCTGCAATGAATGCCCTGCCCCAAGCTCCTCAGTAAGAAACCTTGGAGTGTTGTTTAATAGGACTCTCTGCTTTGTACATCAAATTAATAGCATGGTTAAAAGTTGCTACAGGTGCCTGAAAATGTTAAAGAAAATGTTTCCATTTCTTCAAAAAGAAGTTAACATTCCGGTGACCTTAGCATTAGTGATTTCTAGACTTTACTATTGTAATGCGCGGATGCTTAACATCAAGAAGGTCTCTCTTAATCAATTACAATTGATTCAGAATGCGGCGGCTCGCTTAGTTCTGGACCTACCGAGTTCTTCATTGGCTAGCAGTAGTTTAAGACAGCTGCACTGGCTACCGGTGGAAAAACAGGTTACATTTAAAGCACTCTGCCTTACTTATAAGGCTTTACATCAGGAAAGCTGTAATTATTTAAGTTCGACCTAACCAGCCAGGACGTCAGCTCAGATCGTCTACACTGGAAAGGATATGTATCCCCCGTTGCCGTACGGCTAGATGAGGGGAATAAAGCCTTCTCAGTTACAGCGGCAAGACTCTGGAACTCTCTTCCACTTTTCATCAAGATGGAGGAGACGTACTTCCACTTTCGGAAGCGGCTTAAAACTAGGTTATTCTCAGACTAGGCTAGGCACCTTTCTTTCTTGTGGCCCCTTTTCTCTTTTTGCTGTCCCTTTACTTTACTGATATTCTGGCTTTTGGCTTCTCTCTTTATTTTTATTAGGAGTTCCTTCTGATGTTACGTTAGTTTCAGCGCTTCGATGCTAGGGCCGGAATGTGCTTTACAAATAACCCACAATACAATACAATACAATACCTTACACCAAGACTTTATGGGCCTGAAGTGTGACAGTCGGAGATTAAAGGGGTGTAGGGTTGAGGCACAAGAGACATATACAGAGCTGCCTGAGTGATCTTTAAGGACATCCAGTATGCAATTGTGATTATGCGTGGTCTTGAGACTGACGACAATATCTTAACAGTTAGGACCTTGGAAATGGCTATATTAAAGTCCACCCATGGTTGCAATGTGGCAGATCTCTCCAGGTATTGACTAATTGTTGAATTTTGTGGTTGGCAGAGATGGAATGATATTTGGTTATGTATGGTATTAATGTAGGATAACAGGAGTCCTGTTGTGACAGACTGTCTGGGACAGTACAATGGACTGCTGATATGCATTTATTATACAGCCTGCACTGCTTAGTGTGCTACTCCATAGTTGCTTAGTTCCTTTGGCAGGGAAATTAGCATGTAGAAATATTTTGGTGCCAGTCCAGATCAAAAGTGCGTCGGTCTTCCAAGATGCAGCAAGCCGTGCTTTAGTTGAATGTCCACACTGCTTAGCATGTTTCCAATTTATCACTTTCCTGCATGTCCCAAGTCTGTGCTGTTGTGTTTGAAGGTTTACAGGATCAAAACCTTTTGGTAAGTCCAGTAGTAGCAGTGCAACAGGACTATAACCAGGGTTATTTTTAAGTCAGCACAGATGGTTAATGCTGACTATGTACCCCTATATGACTGGAATCCATATTGTTGATCCAAAAGTTATCTTCAACAAAAATAGAGGAATTGCTGTTTCAATTACCTTACCCGGGAATGGGCAATTAGATATTGGCGCCTGTAGTAGGCAGGGATGTATGGATCAAGATTCTTTTTAATGACAATTTGGAGTAGGTTGTTTTCACCAGTGGTGGGAAGGATCACTGGTCTAATGAATTGTTTAAGACTCTCCTCGTCAGTGATCCAATGCATGTATTCAGCAGAATGTTTTTGAAGAGTTTTGCAGGAGCAGGCTCTGTTGGTGATTCAGAAGGGTTGCATAGTTTGATGCGCTTTTTAACCCCCTCCCTGCCAAGGATGTAATGGTTACATCCGTGGCTGCGGCACCATGCACGTAACCATTACGATCTGGGACCGGCCCTCGGAGGAAGCGCTAGCACTATCTACCACCCCCCCCCCCCCCCACCTAGGAAGGGCCACTCTCCTACCCCCCCAGGTCAGGGGTGGAAGGGGAATTTGCTTCCCCTTCCACTCGACCCCCCGCCCAATGACGTCATCGGAGGGTAACAGATGTGCTGGAAGCCATTTGCTACCAGACGAAGGACGTGAGTTTTTCCTTCGGGGGTGGGGTGGGAGGGGGAGGTTGGACGATGGGGCAGGGGGTGGGTGGGGGGTGTCAGAGGATTCCTAAAAAAAAAAAAAAAAGGTATTGGGGGGGAAAGGAAAGGGTTTTCCTTTCCCTCGATGTCTCTTTCAGCATTCCTGCTGCCCGATCGCATCCCACTAGACACCAGGGATGTGTGTGTGTTTATAGTGTGGGGGCAATGTATTTATTCCCATTTCTGCCCCCCTTGGAGGCAGATTGGCCTTTTATTTTTAGGCCGATCTGCCCACAAGGGAAGAAGCCACTACAAACCAGGGATTGTTTTTGTGTGTGTTTTTTTGTGTTGGGGGGGTGGGGGAGCCGTTGGGCAAGGGTCTCCCCCAGGGGGCAAAAAGCACTATTGGGCAGTTCTGCCCCTCTTGGGGGTAGATCAGCCTATTTTCTTTTAGGCCTGGGCAGCATCTACTTAGCGCTAGGGATCGTGTGTAAGTGTGTGTGTATATATATATATATATCTGTGTGTATATATCTGGTTATATGTATGTGTGTGTGTGCACCTGTGTGCATTTTAGACTACAATAAGCACATGGGTGATAAAGTAGATCAGAGGTTGGAACCTTACACTGCTGCTCGTAAGGCTTATGTTTGGTATAAGAAATTAGCAATTCACCTGTTCAACTTGGCAACTTTTAATGCTTGTGTTGTGTTCAAGAATAGTTCTCCAGAGTTAAGGATGATATTTGCAAAATTTCAGGAGTCTATCATAGCGAGTCTGGTTGTGCTGGAACAGGCAAGAGTTCCTAGCGAAGCGGTGGTGGAGGATGTGGCTAGATTGAAAGATCATCACTTTGCTGAGCACATTCCTCCCATGGCCAAAAAAGACTTTCCTGCTAGGAGATGTAGAGTCTGTGCTCGAAGAGGTATCAGGAAGAAGACTAGGATGTACTGCCCTGATTGTCCTTCAAAGCCTGGGCTGTGTGGGTGGCTGTTTCAGGAGCTACCACACAGAAGAATTATTAGGAAATACCGTGAGCGTAAACTGCTGTTTTATATTTTCATATGGTCAGTTTCACGGTTGGCATTACTGTCATGTATTCAGTTAGAGCTTTTGTGTTTGTAGTTTTGTACCTATTTATAATTAGTGGTTTGTTTAAAAAAAAAAAAAAAAAAAAAAAAAAAGTGACGGCGGTGTGCATGGGCTGGCGGTGTGTGGAGTGGCCCTTGGCTGGCTGTGTCCGTCGGGTGGCGATAGGCTGGCTGCGTCCGTGGGGTGGGGCTTGGCGGGCTGTGTCCGTGGGGTGGGGCTTGGCGGGCTGTGTCCGTGGGGTGGGGCTTGGCGGGCTGTGTCCGTGGGGTGGGGCTTGACTGGCACAAAGGCCAGTCCACACACTCCCATGAGCTGGTGTGATTGCAATATCAGGCATGAGGGCATATGAAAGTGATGGGCCATTGAATGGCACTGTCTGATGATGCGAGTGTTGTAATGTGCTGGGCCCGCGGTTGGCGGCGTCCTTGGTGCAGCCTTTATCTAGGGAAACCTACCAAACCCAGATTTAGTTTTTAAACTAGACACCCCAAGGAGTCCCAGGAGGTGTGGCTTGCGTGGACCCCCCAACATTTTCTTAACCATTCTCCTCTGCTACTACCCAGCATATGCGCTTATCGTCTCGCTGTGCTATCCCCTCAATCTCGACAGGTTTTTGGCCTTTTTTGTTGCAGACACCTGGACCACCCACACAAGTGAGGTACCATTTTTATCGGGAGACTTGGGGGAACACAGAAAAGCAAAACAAGTGTTATTACCCCTTGTCTTTCTCTACATTTTTTCCTTGCAAATGTAAGACAGTGTGTAGAAAACACATCTATTTGAGAAATGCCCTGTAAATCACATGCTAGTATGGACACCCCGGAATTCAGAGATGTGTAAATAACCACTACTTCTCAACACCTTATCTTGTGCCCATTATGGAAATACAAAGGTTTTCTTGATACCTATTTTTTCACTCTTTATATTCCAGCAAATGAATGGCTGTATACCTGGTACAGAATGAAAACCCATTGCAAGGTGCAAGAGCAGTTATTGGCTCTGGGTACCTAGGGTTCTTGATGAACCTACAAGCCCTAAATATCCCCGCAACCAGAGGAGTCCAGCAGACGTACAGTATATTGTTTTCAAAAATCTGAAATCGCAGGAAAAAGTTTCAGAGTAAAACGTGGAGAAAAATTGCTTTTTTTTTTTTTCTCTCACCTTAATTTCAATATTTTTTATTTCAGCAGTTATTTTCTGCAGCAAAACCTTGTAGGATCTAAACAAATTACCCCTTGCTTAATTCAGAATGTGGTCTACTTTTAAAAAATGTTTAGCTTTCAGGGATCCAGCATTGGTATCACACCCATTTCGGACACTAACTGGAAGGAGGCTGAAAGCACACAAAAATAGTAAAAATGGGGTATGTCCCAGTAAAATGCCAAAATTGTGTTGAAAAATTGTGTTTTCTGATTCAAGTCTGCCTGTTCCTGAAAGCTGGGATGATGGTGATTTTAGCACTGCAAACTCTTTGTTGATGCCATTTTCAGGGGGAAAAAAAACACAAGCCGCCTTCTGCAGCCCTCCCCCCCCCCCCCCACATCAACCAAAGTGGCCTGTCTACGTAGAGTAAAATTTTCAGACTTCTGGTGAGGAAGTCTTGTGTCTCTTGTGCACGGAAGATGAAAATGCCAACACGCTGACAAAGAAGATCCTTTAAAGTGCTCCATTAAAGGAAATTGAATATATAAGAACAAGACCTTGAGTACCGAGAACTCAAACACTCAACCTAATCCAGTCCGGTGACATAGGACCGACTTGAAGCATGCACAGGAGCCAAGTGGAGAGGAAACTCGTGCCTGTGGGAAAGGGTCAACAGTTCCAAATTGATTAAGTAAGATAAATGTCAAAGTGGGCAAAAACCTGTAAAACAGTGCAAAGATAAGACTTGCTAGAAATTGTCAGAAGGGATTGTTAGGGCTCTAGCAAGGATAGTCCAAGCTTCAAAAGAAACAATTGTTAAACTGATAAATTTGATTAGGTAATCTGAGGTTATGGATGTTGACATCACAGGAGTCTCTGTAGCAGGCGGTTTAAAGAAACAGCTACTGAAAAACTGCCACATTCAATACAAAAAGAACTGAAGAAAGAAACAAAAAGCATGCCTTCCAGGGAGTGGAATTCTTATCATCCAACACCATGGACATACTATTTGGTGTTATGGCAACAAGATTTCATTTTTTTAGTCCACTGGACAATAGACTCAATCCCATGCAGCACAAACCCTTTTACTGCCAACTTACAGAAGCACGGTATGGCTATGTTAAAGAGGGTTGTATACAACTGAGGCTAAATTTGTATCCATATGCATAAGTTGTTCATACCTAAATAGGATTCACTACCGGAAACGTCTTTACAATTAGGAAGAGCATACTATGGAAAGGCAGTGAGCTCAGCTTGCAATGCTGAAAGTGGCTCTGGTATAAACGTGTACACAATATAGGAATTTGAGGTTACCTGCAATGCCCTACAATGTTTCCTGATTATGTGCATATACATAAATAAAACTGAAAGCAAGAATAGTGTTTGCTTTCAAAATAAAATGTAAAAAAAAGTTTACTTAAAAAAAAGTTTTGCTAAACTATTGTGCAGTTTTAGAGGGCATTTCGTGGACTCCTGTTTTAAGTCAAATGTGTTGATGCATCTCACTATAAAAAAAACAAAATTACAGAACGAGTCTAAAACGGCCATTGGCAACATTTTAGGCACAATGGAAATGAATTAGGGGCTCAGCTATTAAAGGAAGTCACATAAGTAAACTACTCGCAGGTATATTTTCTTGCATGGGTACAGATTTACGAATTTCTGTAACTCACAAGTTTGCAGACTAAGACCTGAAAACCATAGTCCCTGCATACATGTGGATTTCATTTTCATGTGAATACTTGTTTATGTGAAAACCTGCTAAGCGATAGCAGATTTTTCCCCCACACTTTTTCCTGCCTAGAAAAATCTTTTATGCCTTTCCTTGTCTGAAGTAAATTTCCAACCTTTTCCAGTGAGGAATGAGATTAGAGGAGTGGTGAATACCCTCAAATATGTAAGTTGGTGAGGGTTTACACAGGCTAAAGTACACTCCAGTTTTGGAAATACAGATTCTCACCTACTTCCAACACCTTCATGTAGCTAAAAGCCTTGCTAAAATCAAAATCCTGATAAATTAGGACAACTGACAGTTTGAGAGTCTTTTATACAGCGGATACAATAAGAACACTATCATACGTTTTCATCTCACTACATGTCACCAAAAGGGACAAGTAGATTTTTATCAGGACAAGTAGTGCTCTGAAGCATCCTGTACCATGTACAAGTAGATATTTTATAAAATGCCATATCCTTAGTGCTTGAATTATTTAAAGTATACCAGATTAAAATATAATTACTTACCCCATCGTTCTCTCTATGTGGGTTCAGCCGGTTATAAACTGTTTCAATAATGTTCCTTCTAAAAATGCAAATACAAAGAAAACATCAACTAAATTTTTGTTTTATAAAAGCAGAGTTAATTATCTATACCTTGGAAGACGGAAAACTCTCGTGTTCATGGCATTTATTGATAAAGTTTATTGCTTCAGCAGAGCACTAAATATGAACAGGAGTCAATGTCTAATTACTTAGGCAAATAAGTTAAAATACGATGTAGTAACAAGAGCTAACTATCCTTCTGCAAAGTCGACATGGCTCATTTTAGGAGGCGTATATTCTAAGCTTGTAAAATCTTTGGGTTAAAAAAAGCAAGGAATTCCTTGCAGGATGTAATGATGGTACGCTGTGGTGAAAGTGAGGTCTGTAAGGCTCTTTGGCTTGATCTCCTTCGCTTGGTAGCTGCCATATCACACAGCCGTAGTGTAACTTTCAGTGTCCCCTTCATCTCAATCTATAATTACATTTTAACAGAGGGAAGGGTCACCATTGCCTGCAGCATTTCCCATTTCGTTTTTAACTTTAGGGATAGGCCAGGAGAAGCAGTGAAGCAAATTATTAAAAGGGTTGTAGAATAACTCAAACAAAGTGAAACGGGAACAGGAAGGAATCAACATGAGAAAATATCTGCTACCCTTTTCCCCCCATATAGCAAGTAATACGATGAGGGTACCTTTATTTTACATACGTCACAAACTTGGTAGCGTAAATAACCCCAGAACCGTAAAATACACATTTGTAAAACGGTTCATTGAAGGAGGAACTTAATTACAACACAAGACATGTTTGACAAGCAAACATTTACAGGAAACTACCAGTTAAAAAGAACACTAAAATAATCAGCTAACAACTAGGCCCGGCCCTTCATGCTTACAGATACTGCCTAAAGAGTCATGTTAACAATAGCAACAACCTAGAAATCTCAACAAAAAACAAACACCAATTTTGCTCTCCATACTTGAAAATTGACCTTTTCATGGCTACTCAGAGACGAACAGATACTTATCATAGAAGAGTGCAATTAGAGGATGCAGAAAGGGGTCTAGTTTCTGGCAAACATTGTTCTCGTCAAAATAAAATTCGGCCAGCAATGAAGGACAAATAGCTCTGAAGTAGTTGATGCCCGTTCTAAGGCACCTCTGCGCTCTTAAACTAATGGATATATATACACTACGTTAGAGACCGCTACATAACAGTGAGCGCTAATACCTAGGAATAAACCCAAGAAGACTGGTGTAAAAAGTTGTGCCAAGCCAAAGAGCAAGGGCAGCGCTAAGTGTGCAGAGGATTCACAACAGTAAGTGCTGCTTCACCCCCAAGTTTAACAAAGGAGATTGACAGTAATCAGAGATCTTGGATGATACATCTTGGACGTCCTTAAATCTCCCTGTCACCCAGCTTTACAAGGAAGGCCTCCCCCACCCCCATTAGCCCAATATCTTGACAGCAAGCCCATAAACCTTGATAAACTGTCATCCAAATGAGAAGGGTGCTTAACTCCGGGTGCCAATGTAAAAATATCAATCAGAAAACCTGCCATCACTAAAGATAGACCAAAAATAGTGCAACCTTCCTCAGACACTAAAAAAAAAAGGCTTCAACAACCTAGTACTACCTGGACATTGCGTAAACGCCGGTGCATGTTTGAGGCAATTGTCAAAGAAGCCTTTTAGCCGTGAAAAGTGCAGAGATATCCATTAAATATTGCATGAAATATCTCTGAGCAGTAGTACCGCTGTGAAGTGAACACAAACATTTGCGTGGTATAATATATAGCTGGCTCACTGGAATTAAGTTTGTCAATAAACTAAAGATTTATAAAGACATTCTTTATGTTCATCGAAGCCCAGTCGCATATCAGGAGTTGGGCAGATGTAGATATCTGCGGTACCACTAAAAGATGGTACATTTTGCAAGGGCAGACTACATCTTTCTAAATTTACTTGTGTAGTGCATTCTCCTACCAAAGTGGCCAAGAACATCATGGTGAAGAAAAAAAAAAAAAAACACCTTTGGCAAGCTGTTAAGCTGTTTTATTTAGTGGTTTTGCTTCCCTTGACATGAATCACAGGTTCTGTTTTAACTTTTCTGTCGTTTTTGTTCTCTCCTCTGTTCTCTTGGTGAATCTCTCTATCTTTGATGTTTCAATTGCTTCTGAGCTCTCAACTGTGCCTCCAGACCCCCAATGGCGACCACGCAGAAGGGTTTATGGATCTAAGTCCTGCGTTCCTAGAGGAGGGACATAGCACAAATGATTCTACAACAACCTGGGGTGGGGAGGGGTACAGAAAGAACTATAAAGAGACAAGTCACTAGATCGTGGAATGCACAGCGTGTGAATCCAGGAAAGATTCACGATGCAAAACCTCCAGAATCAAAAGCTGCTTTTTTCAGTGGTGGATGGAATCTGCCATTATTTGTCAGCATCTGTCATCAACCACCTGCTCTGGTGTCTTCTTGAAATGCACCTTGAGGCGACTCAGTAGAGTGATTACGGTGTAGTTCAACAACTTCAGCATAATGAGTAATTTTACAGATAGTTCTCTTTGGTCTAACGTACTGGTAAGCAAATTATACAAATCTCTTGATGGTCATTCTTTGGGTTAGCAAGTGTTATAGAATACAATATGCAAATTGTTTATCTTCAATGTACGAATCCTCCATTCAGTCTCCTAATACATAGTGCTTTAGGCTGAAAAGACTGCTACTTGACCATTGCAGCTACGTGCAGTGATCTGCATCCCATGTTAGTGTTATCAGAGGCCATCTTGAAACGCACATTGCCATTCCTAACTACAATAAAGAATTTCAAAACACCACTCTAAGTTTATACAATTACATTAATAAAATAAAAAAAAATTCAAAGACAGCGGTCAATCCTTGAGCCCACAAAGAAAGGCATCCCAGAAAGCTTGTGCCAAACCTTACTATATTTTTTATTACCAAACCAGCAAGGCTGACGCATTGTTTCTAATAGCCAATTCAGAACGATAAAGCAAACAAATGTTGGTAAAGCCAATAGTTCTGTGGCCATACTGAAAGGTCTTGCAAATGCTTTAATAATGAATTTCTTTGCATTTATGTTTTAAAATCAGGGCAACCTGAACTTTCGTGGTAAAGATTCAAGTAGTAGGCGAATGATGTACTATTTTAGCAGCCTCTATACCTACCGAAAGCTCTTTCAGTAGGTCCAAAATACATCAGTCAGGATGGTTACAGGTCTCCATAGGTTTGACCATTTTTTGGCCAAGAACTCTCTTCACTATTTAGCCACTGACCAAAGCATCTAATTACAAAATTGCTTGACCCGCAAATACTCTACAGACAAAAAAACCAAATTCATATCACAATACACTCCTGGGGGCATGCTTTTCAATTTTATATACGAAGGGTTAAGAGAACAAATTAGAGGCCATTCTTTTCAAGCTCCCAATCTGCGCAACTGCTGCACTGCATTTCGAAATTCAACCCTTTTAGGAAAGCACTGGAATACCATTTTTTTTTTTTAGTTCTCTGGTCTGTGGGCTCGCTATATTGATTTCTTTCTACCGTTATTTATCATTGTTTTGTTAGTGTTTTCCGTGTGTGATATTCACTTTTAGCAGGACTATGAAGACCTAACCTTACTGTCTGTCCACTCAACAGAAATAAACACACACACTTCTACATAAGAAAATGCTTGCGTAGTCTAAAACCATATCCAAAATTACAAACTGCTACATAAAGAGTAGATTTTAAAATGCATGCATTTTACCATCTGCATATCTAATTTCCAGTTTGCCCAGTAAATGTTATCGTGCTTACAGTATAACGTTTTAGAGATTACTCTTCTCAAGCTTTAGGCTGACAATATGCAAGATGCCATTCATTTATCACTATTTGACTTTGCAGCTACATTTTCCTGGGATAACACCACCGTAAGTGACTGTTTTCCTAAATGGCATTACATTAAAACCTATACTATAGAACAAAGGAGATTATTCAGAACTACTCTGTGTGTATGTACATATACGGTATTTTTAAAGCTCAAACCTAAACTCAGCAAGTGATAAGAGAGGAAGCAGGGGTGTGGATGGTTATGGCATTTGGATGTAAAGAGGAGTTTATCCAACTCTCCTAAAATGGAGCAGAGTTGGGGCGGTTCTGACAGATACTGATGTGTTCATTCCAGGTCCTGCGTGCACAGATGGAAAAGGCCAGCTGCCTTGTTTTTTGTTTTTGTTTTTTACACTTTGTAGTCTGTGGTCTGATGGTGTCCTGGCTGATGGTGCGCCAAGAACCACAGAAGATCGTGAGCTTGTCTGCAAGATTAGCACGGGTGCTGGCAGTGATAAATTTGTAGAGGGTACAGCTGGTTTTAAAGAAGGTGAGCGCTAGCAAACTGAGTCAGTAAGTTCAGTCAGGATGAGTTGGTGGAATCCTACTTCTTCAGGCCCTGGATGAGATATGCAGTAGATACAGTGGTTCCCAACCTTTTGATTTCTGTGGACCCCCACTTTAACATTAATGGAACTCAGGGACCCCCACTGACTCATCATGGGAATCCAGAGACCCCCACCTGAGTCATTACTGGAAGCTGGGGACCTAATTTGTCAATATTTGTTCTTATATTTTAATCTTCTAGGCTATCGCGGACCCCCTGAGAAGGCTTCGCGGACCCCCAGGTGTCCCCGGACCACAGGTTGGGAACCACTGCAGTAGAACCTAGGATGCCCTGGGAGGAGAGGCAGGGGTTCAGGTGGCTAGAGGGCATCGAGCAGGGCATTACCACCATCCAGATGAGTGTTTGAACAGAAGTTCTGAACATCTCTAAAAAGACAGAGCCAGCACCCGACCAGTTTTCCTTTTTTTTTTTTTTTTTAGCAAAGTGTTCCTTGAGGGTGAAAGTTGGTGTTCAGGGTGAATTCAAGTGACTTAGCATTCAGTGAAAGTTGGGGTCCACAACCATCACCGTTCAGGTCACCGAGACAGGTTTGACCTGTTTTTTGTTTATTGGTCTTGGCAAAGAATAGAAATTCTGTCTTGGATGGACGTAGCTTCAGGTAGGTGCTGGATATTCAATATTTGAGATTCTAGATATCTCAAGTGGAGGAGGCCTAGCAGGTGCGTATCATCAGCATACTGGTGAATCCTGATGCTGTTATCTGGGAGAAGAGCACCAAGCAGCTTCATGTAGAAGTTGAAGAGGACAGTCAACAGTCAAACTCGGGGAGGACTCAGTAGGTGATAGGGATCCTTAGGGACCTGGAAGTACCCATGTGAGCAAACTGGTGTCGGTTGGCAAGCAGGGGGAGACCCAATGAAGGACGTGGTCAGTTAATCTCATTCGAGACTCCAGGATGCATATGACGGTAGAATAGTTAACCGTGTCAAAGGAGCTGAGAGATCCAGCTATATCATGAGGAAGGGATCAAGTCCATCTGTGGACAAGAGGGCACCCTCTACAATGTATAAGGTGCAGCCTCCGTGCTGCAGTGTGATCTGAAGCATGGTAGTCGTGTAGGGGATGGTTAGCAGTGATATGACCTTTCACTTGAGTGTAGACTGCTTTTTCAATGATCTTGCTGATGAATGATAGATGACTGATGGGATAGTAGCTGGAAAGGCCATCAGGGTGTTGTTTAGGTTTCTTTAGGAGTGGGAGGATCTTGCTAGTCTTTAGAGCTTCTGGGAAGATCCCCTGAGTGAGGGAGGCACAAACAATGGTGAGAAGGGGTTATAGAGTGTCCTCAAAGAGCATTGATCAAAGAGAAGTAGGGCTCTGAATGCTCACCACTGCAGGATTCTAAGTGGAAGGGATGTAAGATAAGCAGCCTTGATGTTGTTAATGTGCTGTCAGATCATCTTTAACTCTGAAGAAGTCGGCTGGATTGCACTTTTCTGTGAAGTATGGAACGCAGTTGATACAGTGCTTGATTGTCTATGAAAGCGCTGTAAGGTGATCTGCTTCAGTTGGTAACTTCATTGATGGTGTTGACATAGTACTTTGCAACATGCAGATGTCTGCATTTTGCGTGGAGATACTTCAGTATCAGGTCAATGGGAGTTGTTTCATTCCATTTTCTTTCCTGTCCGCAGATGGATTGTTTATTGGGAGGAAGGTCTTTAGAGTAACAGAATGCTAGAGGTTTTGGCTGCAGTGGAGTGTGTTCTACTGGAGGGTGGATGCTCACATAGCTTTACATGTGCTGAAGTAGTTTAGAAGGGTGTTAGCGCCACATGTGAAGTTAATATGGTGAGAAAAGTTCATGGCTATTGACGGAGAATTGTTTTGATGATATGAAGCTTTAATTTTCTATTATTTGTGGACCTCAATTTGTTGGTAGGGATATCTAAGTAGTGGGTCCAGCAAAGAAGTATGTATTGGTAGTTTGCACTAAATTGTTGGTGATGTTAAGGCAAGACTGAGGATATGGCTTTTGGAGTTTGTTGGTTGTGCGACACGTTGTACAAAACTGAGTGTGTTGAAGAGGCTGTGTCTATTTATTTTTTGAGCTTTTGCTGTCTGGTAGGTTGAAGTCGTCCAAGAGGATGGTGTGAGCATGTTGTATGGATGAGATGGTGGTAAGATTAGAGAATTCACAAATGAAATCCTTGATCTGGCAGGAAGTCCTGTAAATGAGATGGAAAGTCTGGTGGTCGGCAGCAAACCGTCACTGTGGAATCTAATCAGCTGGCCATCCTCATCCCTCAGGACAGACGTGAAAAAAACCTGACAGCAAGCTCACCCTCGATGCCCAGGCAGGGAAGCTACCTTCCTGCTCTTTTGGCCTTTTAAGAGCCCTCACAAAAGATGAATATTTAGTTACCTGTCACCATCCGGAGAGTGATAGTTCAAGTCCTTATTCTATCCCACCTTGACTACGGGAACTGCCTCAATTTGGGGAATCCACTTTCAGTTATCAAAGGACTTCAGGTAATTCAGAATGCTTAGGCTCGAATCCTCACCACTAGCTACCCAGCAGCCAAAGGATTCAGTTTAAAGAGCTGTGCATTGTTCAGTGTTCCAGACTTAAGACTGATAGTCACATTGTCCACCAGCTAGTCAGCCCTATTCCCTGCGTTATAAAGGCTAGGTGCGCTCCTTGGCTTTTCTTGCCCCCAAGCTGTTAAACACCTTGCCCTTACTCTCAGATAAAACAATAACTTACTTCGTTTTTAGGAAACAACTTAAGTCCCATCTATCTGCTTAAGATCTCAGTGCTGAGAATGTCAGACCATTAGGGATGGGAAGCCAGTTGGGCAGCCATGTCCTGGATAAATTCCTTTGAATTTAATTGAAAGTGTCGGTTTGAGTTGGAAACGACAAGTAAACAACTCCATGCAGTGGAGTGTTACTTGCCCACGATGCAAGACCAGAGAGATTTATAGATGAGAATATGGCCTTGTCTTATAACCACTGTCAACATGATAATTGTTGCGGCCTATGGAAAGAAGGGCGTCTATTATATGTGAGGATGTGGGGGTGAACCATGTTTCTATGGTGAAGAGAGCATCACACGCTTGTGGTACGTGAGAAGGTCTGCAATGTCTGGTGCATGGAGTACTGCAGAGCAAGGGTTATTGAGCATGAATCTGAAAGTTACTTACCTGTACACTACCAAGCTATCTCAACCTCATGGTTTGTCTCAATCACAGTGTGAGGAATTGACCTGCTTCTTTAGCTCTAAAGTCAATAATATGTACACTCAACCGGAGAATTATAGTATGTGTGGAGTGCATATCCCCAATCCAGGAGAGGAAGTACTGATTAACCCCTCCTCAGTGAACAGTAGAGATACTTCCTTTCGGTCTGCTCCAGTCTTTTCTATTGAGGCTTGGGCTCCATTAGATATGGACACCTTTATATCTATCCTGAAATCTATCAAATCAGGCTCCCCGGAGGATCCCCTTCATTCTGGTAAGCTGGGATTATTGGAGCCCAGTCTTCTGAATTTTATCTCAGATGCCCTAAATTCATCCTTGCATCAGGGATTTATTCCACCGAAGTAGAAACACGCTATGGTGCTTCCACTGCAAAAAAAAAAAAAAAAAAAAACACCCACCTGGACTCTTCTGTTTTCTCTAGCACCCCATTTCCTTGCGATCATCCTTCTCGGAAAATCTGGAGAGAAACATTATTGCACAGCTCACTGCCTTCATAGAATCCCACCAGATGCTGCATGCCTCTCAGTCAAGTTTTTGGACTGGTTAACAGCACGGAGACCACCCTGTTGGGAATGACAAAAGATCTGAGGCAGCACTTGGATGAAGGAGAGTCTGCTGCTCTTGTTCTGCTTGATCTGAGCACGGTTTTTGATATCGTCTCCCATGCCATTCTGCTGGATAGATAGGTGTCTTTAGGGGATAAGGATTCTGCACCAGCATGGTTCAGCTTTCCACAAGGACTCTCATTCCAGGTTTTCTTCGTAGGTGCCAAGTCCTGCTCTCATGTTTTAACATCTGATGTCCTCGCAAGGCTAAGTTCTAAGCCCACTCCTGCTTAAATCTCTACGTCCGTCCTTTAGCGGATTTAGTGGAGAGCTGTGGGTTGACGTTGTTCAGTTATGAGGATACTCAGATCATTTGTCATTGTCCCCAAAACAATCGCAAGCACCTTCTGATCTTCGTTTAGGCCTGAGCGCCACTGGTCTTTGGATGAACACAAATATGCTTAAGCTTATTTGGGAAAAGATGGAAGTCCTGACCCTGGGCAGGCACCAATTGTTATGAGCATGCAACATTGGCCGAACTCTCAGGCCTCTTCCCTCTCCTTCTCTAAAAGACAAAAATGTAGGTTTTGTACTGGATTACCCATGCAGCTCCAAGTAGTCAGAGTGAGCTCTACTTGCTTTTTTGGTGCTTGAATGGCTTCGGAAAATAAGTTGGATGCTCCCTTTTTCTGTTTTAAGAACTGCGATTTTGGCCCTGGTGCCGTTCAGATTAAACTATGGTAACATTCTGTACTTGGGTATAGACAAGGCATCCATGCACCATTTGCAATTGGTACAGAACGTGGCCGCTTGACTACACTTTTGCTTACCGAAATTTGCCCCCGTTTTCCATCTGTTTCTCTCCAAGAGCTCCATTGGCTCCTAATCACTAAACACATCATTTTCAAAGCTTTATGTTTAAAGCTAAAGTGGGACTTAGGCCACCACTATGTTAAAAAAACTGGTGTCTCCTTATTACCCCTCTCGGCCCCTGAGATTCTCCTCTTGCTCTCTTTTTTCAGTACCCAGCTTAAGCCGCGTGCGGATGAAAGGGCACTCCTTCGTCTACCTGGGCCCAAAATTATAGAACTCTCTCCCTGACCATATTAGAGCTTGTACATCACTGCTTGATTTTGGTAAAGGTCTGAAGACTTGGCTGTTTAAGCTGTAATCTCCTTCCATCCCTGCTATGCCGTTTGCACCAGGATAACTTTGGTGTAGCTTAATGCGATTACAAATCGCATTAATAATAAATAAATAATAATAATAATAATAATACACTGTGGTTCTTCAGCACGGTTACCTTTCATAGATTCACATGCTAGAATTTCCCCTATCATCGAGGTGTGAATCCTGCTGTAATGGCAACAGTAGAAAGCCAAGCATTACACAGTAAAGCCCAAAAGAGTGACTATGTTAGCCAACTAACATCATTTTAGATAGAAGGAAACTTCAACCAATCAAAGAACAGTTCTTGAATCATTCTTCCCCTCAAGGGTCACCACACCTTAAATTTCAAAGCAAAACTGCCCAAAGGAAGTAAATGAGGTATTCAATATAGTGAGCCCCACAAAGGGGAGGCAGCAGAGTAGTATGTTAATCTATGAAAGATATCAACACTGAAGAACCACAGTGTATGGTTCAGTAACTTGTTTTTTCTCTAGTATTGAATCTTTCATAGATTCACATGCCTTAATCTAACAGTAAGCAGTAATCCGCCTGACAGATAAAAAGAACATGGAGAGGTGGGAGAAATACAATGTACAACATTTAAACATTTCTTTATAGGAGAGAGCACAGTAAGGATGGCTCGCCTCACTGAAATAGGTTAAGAAGCACTGCATGTCCCAAACCTGCATCTTGGTGAGATAGACATAGTGAACGTATGCTTATTTGTCCATGTGGCTGCCCTGGCAATGATACTCCACCAAACAATGCCCAAGAGGTTGCCATACTTCTAGTTGTGTGGGACCTAATCTTAGTGCCCAGTGGTCTTTCTGCCTTTTCCCGACAGAAGGTTATAGACACCAAAACCCAACTTGCTATGCCGGATCTTGTCCCTTCCCTGGAGGTGCAAAAGCGGCTAGAAGTTGGCTAGACTTTCAGAAGGGTTTAATTCTTCCGAAATAGAATTTGAGGCACGGTTTGACATCCACAGAAGGCAGTGCTTGTTCAGCTGTTTGACAGAGTTAGAAAAAATGTTTTTTTGTTTTTTTTAAGACTGGCTCATGAAGATGAAAATCTGTTGGAACCTTAGCAAAGGATTGAAGTTTAGTCTGTGAAATAAATTTGTCCTTTTTAAATTGGATTTAAGGTTGCTGAATTGTAAAGGCCTGTATTTCGCTAGAAGGGCCATCCTTCCATAAGAGATACTGAATATCAGACTTCTGAATTGGTTCAAAAGGCCTTCTTATTAACTGAGTTTTTTTTTTTTTTTTTTTTTTTTTAAATCAGTTGCACTTCCATGTAGCATTTACTAGTTCTTTTGCACGACATTTCTTCTTGTGCTCAGTCTAAGGCTGAACGAAGCTGTACAAGATAATTTTCAGAGTATTGCCGGTCCAAAGAGTACAAGGTCTACCCTACACAGAAAATATGTTTTATCACATCAGGGAAGCTCTCAGAACAACCCATTTTATCATAAACAGACTGCTCCCTAATCAGGTTTGAGGGGTTCATTCCAGCAAGCCAGCCATCCAGCCTATGCTGTACCATGTTGTTGCATTGCTGCTTGACTCTGCCTCCTCGCTCCAAAAACCTGGGAGGACTGCCAGCAGATCAACAGGCAACCCCGTGCTCATTAGCTACCACGTGCTTCCCAGGTATGGGAGTGGGTCTTCCTAGCAGACACCAAGTATGGGAAGATTAGGGCCAAGTACAGCAGGTAGGGATTTTAGATTCACTAGGGTGACAATGTTGGGACTTATCTGTTTCTCATTTTTCGTCACAATAATAGTGTTGTGTTTTATTGTCCCAATACGTGCAATCCATGCCTCATTACATAGAAAGCAGTTTCTTCGATAAAATATATTGAACCAAATCCTGCTTCAATGTCTTAAGTAACTGAGAGAAAGGGGTGAGATCTGTTCCAAAAGAACTCAGTGTTATGTGTCAGGCTTCCACAAATCACCTTTACTTTTTAGTTACTGGTGAGGTGATGCCTGCTAGCTGAAAGGGTTAGGCTTGCAGCTGCCAGATGGTGTGGGATAACTCAGTCACCCCCCCCCCACATGCGGTTGTGCTGCCGCCCGAATCCAGCAGTCTCGCCCCCACGACGAGAGTCCTACGACGAGGGGAGTTCCCATTGGTAAAACAATTGTTCACAGCACAGTATGGGAAAATCCACTTGTGGCATTCCTTTGAAGGCTTGCTTAGATTGTCCACCCAGTGATTGTTCATCCCTTGTACATGTTCTACCTTCAAGCAAATCATGCGATGTCGAATTCAAGTCCAAATATTTTGTGCTTGCCTGGATAGGAGATGCAATTTCGCTGAACCCTATTTAGTCAGGTAAAACATTGTGGTGACATTGTCTGTGCATACTAGGACGGAGAAGACCCTTTAATCCTTGGCAGAAAGAGGTGAAGTTCCATTTCCACTCACTTCCAAGGTCCTTAAGACAAGGCCCCTACCCTTCTATGGAAGCATCTGTTGTCATTATAAAGTGTGGTGGTGCACAGAGGAATGTTAAACCAGTGTAAGTGTTCTTTTTCTCCATCCACCAATTGACAGTTATTTTCATTCCTTAAGTTAGGATGATGACGTCTTTGAATGATCTGATTACATGCTTCCACTGCTTGTCGATTTGTTCCTGCAGTGTCAGACGACATTCCCAGGAACGATTTGTATCTCTTAACTGAAAAATACTTTTTTCTGAAGAGAGCGCAGAAGCTATCAAAAGCTATCTTGGTAATTCTTTCCCTGGCAGGAAAGGGCCTTCCTCACTTTTGTAGCCAAAGTTGTTCTTAAAAAAGTAATCTGAGTGCTCGAGACAATGCAGAACTTCTCTCTTTTTAGTTTGAGGCCTAATATTTAGAAAATTTGGAGGCAAGCTTCTGCTGAAGAAAGTGCAACCTGGTACGAAGCCTTTATGAGCCAGTTGTCTAAATATGAAAAAATCTGGCGCCCCTCTCTTCTTCAGTATGCTGCTACTGGAGACATGCATTTGGTAAATATTCTTGAGGCAGATTAAGCTGAAAGGGATGTCTTTGAATTGGTAGTGACATCTGGCCACCTCGAATCTGAAATAACTCCTGTGTCCGACATGGATGGGAATGTGAAAGTAGGCACTGCATAGGTGTAAAGACGCCATAAAACCAGGCAGCTGAAGAGGCTGGAGTAAGCGCAACCATCTTGAATGATTGCCTTTTACAACTGCCTCCACTTTCCGTTTTCTGTAAAAGAAATAAGTTGGAGTAGAAATGTGCGTTTCAATGTTCTTCTGGGGCTTCTTCTATTGCTCCCTCGAGTATAAGCAATTTTATTTCATCCCGTAACAAAGGTGTTGATGTGACCTCTTGTGAGGTGGATTTCTGAGGTTTCCGATTAACGTATGGTTTCTGAGAAATTCTAGTGTGTGACCCTGTTGGATAATGTCTAGCACCTAATGGTCTAAAGAGATGTTTCTCCAGTGCTCGCAACAGTTGGAAGCTGCTTACATTCAAGGGTGACTGGTGTCTTAAGATTGTCACAGTCTTCTGGAAGTGGCAGTAGATTTTCTTCTGGAGGTTCTTCAATTGCAAGCCAGAGGCTGTCTGTATTGGTGTGCAATCTGTTGGCCATATCCTTTCTGAAATTGCCCACAGGGATCACACCTGTCGGTTTGGTAACCTCCTCTAAAAAAAAAGTAGTGTCCTTTGCCCCTGGAGCCATGAGAAGTTTAGAACAGACATTGCTGAAGCACCCGTAGAGACCATGATTTCCCCGCATCAGTTTTGATTGAAGCGCATCACTCACATGCTTCCCAAATAGTACTTCCCCATTGTAAGGCATATCTATTACACTGGAATGAACCTCTGGCCTGAAAGAAGTTGCCTTGAGCCACCCCTGGCATCAGAGGACTCCTCCTACATCAAGCTGCCTGAAACCTGTTAATGCTACATCCAGATCAGTATCTACAATCTCTACAGACGTCCTTTCTCCATCCTGAAGGATATCTATTGCCTCTTTTTTTCTTGTCTTCTGGTAAAAGAATGAATGGCTCTAAGTGTGACCATATTTTCAAGGGTGCTGGAGGCTCTTATTGTCATTGTGGGGGTAACACAGAAACCCTAACCAACATTTTCTAACCTCAGGAGGCGTGAAAGATGGTGTAGTGGGATTTTTTTGCAGCTTGCATTATGACAGAATCAGACTTAGGATGTCCTATCAGATAAGATGGAGAGCTGCCTTGTTCAAACCCCCAATGTCATCAGATTGATAGCCGGAGGTTTAGGAGGGTTTGACACAGGTGCAATATAATGGTCTTGTTCAGTTCCAGTAGTAGAAGCCTAATTTGTTGGTATTTTGCCCTCCTCCGGCTCATCATCATTCTTGTTCAGCAGAATCATCACGGCTAGTAATGGGGTCCTGCTGTAGAGGATCAGACACAACACACTGCTGTACAGCTGGGCTTATCTCTTGCTCTAGGAGTTGAGAAGAATTGGGGGGGGGGGGGGGGAGAGAATACCAGCATAGGGTTTAGGTTCATACAACTGTTGTCTTTTTGGACGTTGGTGTTCTGGATATCTTTTGTTGTTGTCATTAAGTATCTGGTGAAGATCTTATACTGGGGCTCTAGGAACCTGCATTACACACTCGATATGAATGATCTTCAAAGGTATTGCTATTGCCATATTGATATTGCTCCTCTAACTCCTCAAACGATCTTTATCTATCCTGACATAAGCATACTTCAAGCAAGTAAGTTGTTTCTGCATGCCCTAGCTCCTTCTCTGCATCGGTCTACTGACATTTCACATGCAGTTGTAATGGGCTACTTGGGGCCCTGAAACATCCTCACCCTTACCCGTGCCCCCTAATTCAAGAAGACGGACAGACAGCAAAGGTGAAACCTGGCTTGGTGAAGTCTGGTATGGTTTCAGAGTTTGTTATTCTCGTTGATGTGCCTTTCAACAGGGCTGGCCTTGCAAGAAGAGATAATCCATAGCCTATGTTGGAGGTAGTCGATGGGGAAGCCACTGAAATGGCTGTCAATACAGTCGATGACTGAGCGTCCTTTGACGGCTTCGTTGATGAAGCACTCCTCGACGAAGTGAAGTTGATGACAGAGCAGTCATTGACCGTCTTGCAGACAAAGCGGTCAATGTTCTTGACACTTGCATGGACATAAACTGCCTTGTCGACGAAGAAGTCGCTGATACCAATCACAGCATTGATGATGTTGCTGACAGAGTTAAGCGCCATCAGCATAGTCTACGATACCGCTGTCAATGGTCTCGTCAACAGTTTTGACGCAGACACGCGAGGTCTATGAACAGATCCTGAAACAGTTTTTTTTACATATATCTGAAGCCAAAGCAACAACAAAGAGTAGGTGGTTCTCACATTTTCCTGGTTTTGGAAGACCCAGTAGATGACAGATGGCTAGATCTGTGTTGTGGACTCCAACGTTTGGCTTTTTTCTTTTCTTTTTGCCAACTTTAGTTTGCTGCTCACAGGATTCCATTGCATACCTTTCTCTCTTTTTCTTGAATGAAGTTGATGTTTTTGACTGATCCTCTCCAGAGTCCGGAATGTATGCCAATTGTTTCTTCTGCTGTCACAGAAGAAGTCTTGCCTCCCAGTCCTTTAAGGTTTTCACAGACATTCTGCAATATATGCAGTCCTTAGCCTTGTGACTAGGATGTAGGCAATAGAGACATGTTTTGTAAGGGTCCTCTAAAATAATCTGTTTTCCACAGGTCTTAAAGGCCTAAATAACCCTTTTTTGGGCTCTCCTGATATGGTAAAAAAAAAAGTGTGTTAGAAACACAGATGCAATGAAATCTGGCAGTTAAAGGTCAGGAAAAGTTCAAAGCAACAGCTTCTCAAAGAACCGTGCAGAGCTCAGAGAGATTCCCTTCACACAACGTGCATGCAGAAATCTGAGATATGGTGACCCTTGAGGGAAAGGATGATTCAAGAACTGTTCTGAATGGCAGACGTTTGGGTTTTCCTAAAACTATGTGAAGTAGCAAACAATGTCACTCCTATTGACTAATATTTAAACACATGGATTTTTACTGCTTGCTATGATTACCGCAGGACTCCCCACCCAGACTACAGGGATTTAAAGCAAGTGAATCTATGAAACGATTCAATACTGGAGAAAACGAGTTTTGTAGCATGAGGGTGTGTGGTAGTTAGCAAGATGTGCAGAATCCTTGGTCTATGTGTTGTACAAATGAGTGTCTGGGTCATCCTGATCTGGGTGTAATTGTGTGGATGGCAGTATGGGGTGCTTCTTGAGGCATATGATTATCTTTTAAGTTTCAATGGAACAGCGGTTCAGGTGCTCACATACCCAAAAGGGCAATATCCTTGTATCTGCACTTTGCTAGGAATGCCTGGGCAATGGGACATCCTGAAGAATTGACTGAAGTAGAGAAGGTAGGATGTGATGTAATTTCCTGTGCAGGTGGATGATGGTTAAAAAGAGGAAAAAAAAAAAAGGAAAAAAAAAAAAACTTTACATATGCAGATGAAAACACATAGGTGTTTGAGGAGAGATCTCGTAGCAGGACCAGGAGTAGATGCTAAAGAAGGTGGAACCGTACAAGAGATAATTCCAAAATAACCCACTTGTAATTTTGGTAAATAATGCCCAAATTAGCTGAATTGAAGACTTGCATAATAATCAGAAAGACTGCATCCGTATGCCGGGATCGCGTCTTAAGAGGACGCCAACTTAAGACGCGATCGCCTCATACGGCTGCCGTTTTTCTCGATTACGGGATTCTAAACATGGTATTGAAACCCCATATTGTATGATACACCTTTCTATCTGAATTAGTGTTATGATTATACATCCTCAAATCTTCCGATTGATTATTATGATGCCTTGAGAAAGCCCTAAGCGGATGCACCATAGAGGGTTAAACGTGTGGGCTGTATTTATCTAAAATAATTGAATAAATGATTCAATATCAAGGACAGTTTGCAAGCCTTCAATTCAGCTAATTTGAACAATATTTACCAAAATTACAAGTGGGTTCTCACTCTCAATTATTTTGGAATTTTCAACACAAGGGGGTTTTTGGTCCATACCCTCAGTTTGAGTCCCCACCACCAGTCATTTCCAACCCTTAAAGGGCATTTACACAGGAAGAAATCTCTGGACCATCGTACCCTCAGGTTTCAATTTGCATACATGAGATGACTGTTCTGTCAATCTACTCTAGTTCCCTTAAGAGGATACTTACTAAACATGCTACAAAGTCTAGGGAAGTTTCTTTTTAAAGTATAGCAAGACTTATTTCAGCAGCCAAGCCACTGCAGCACTTGGTATTAAAAAAAAAAAAAAAAAAAAAACACATGAAATGTCTGACAATACCTGGGTGTGTTTTGCATTGTAAAACAGTATTTACTCTTCTGCTACCGCACGGTTAGTTGTGGAGTTAATAACATGTCACTTTAGATACTATACTACTGGCAAACAAGAAGATCTAATAAGTTCATAGAATTCAGACATGTGCAGGTGCAGGCTGCTTGACCTAATTTTGTAAGAGGCAGCAGTGCATCATGGCTTTAGTTCAGCAAGCATGACAGATTTAAACCTAAATGAGAAAAGGGGAATTTACTTTTTATAGTCATATATTGACAATACTCAGTACATTTTGAGGTATTGTGCCCAGTGGGCACCAAGCTGCATTCCCATGCTTACTTAGTGTATGGTAGGACGATGCTAACACCACAAAGAGCACAGCGACAGCTCAGTCATGATTCTTAGTCACTGAAAATGCAAATACTTGACTAATAGTTATCTGAAAGATTTATTGAGACCAAATAGTTCTGAATAAAAAAAGAAAGTCAAATAATTAAAGGAATTAATAAATTATTCACTTACTTGCCAGCTAGGCCTCCACCAGGTGGTAAATTTGAGATATTTTCTGCAGATAAAATGCGCATTACATGAGCAAGATCTGGCATGCCTTCTTCACTAGCGCCTTCCATAATTTCTATATAGATGAAAAGAAGATTAATTAAAATGTACTAAAAAAGCAACTAATGTTTATATCTACTACTTGCAATACTGTTAAAAAGAGCACAGCTCAGATTGTGTTGAATTATTTTATTCCCTAATATGCTTAGCTCTTAAGAAGTGCCTATCATCATGCAAACTAATTTAACATTTCAGAAATCTTACCATGTGCAACCAGTTATTTCTTACAAGGCAACCCCATCACAGTATAAGATTCCACAAAACGGTGCATGTTTTAAGCAGTGGTATTTAAGAATTCAACAACTTTAAGAACAAACTATCCCTCAACAGACCAAACAAACAAACAGCTGGTTAGAGGAGAAGATTCTCCATAGGAAGCTTTGACATATATTCTCCTTTACTATGTAAAGTGATTAGCTGTCCGCCTGGGCTATATTCAACATATATAACCAAATAAAATAGGTACCTATTCAAACACAGACACAGCTGTGTGTGTGCAGCATAAATAAAATATTCATGCCATTCCACTGAAACTAAATGTGACAGCTATTTGGGGCAAGTGTACTATCAAACATTTATACATTACAATCAGTAGCCGCTCACGGCACGTGGCGGGGCAGGTGGTGAAAAAAAGAATGGGGGGAAAAAAAAAAAAAACCCTTACTGAATGTGCCTCCGCTGCCACCACCACTGCACAGCTCCCCTTTTCTTTGGGGCAGGGACAGGCTCCCAAGCCTGCCCTGTGCCCAATCTGAACGCTGCTGTCACGCAGCATAACAGCAGCATTTGGATTGGTCAGGGCGCCCAGCCAGGGCGCTCCTAGGCAGACTGGATGAGTGTGCCTGCTTTCTCCAACAGACCTTAGTGTGCATGTATGTTTGGCCAGCCTGAGACAGCCGCCCAAACATACATGCATACTGAGTGTGCTCGTCATGGCCTGTGGCCTCACCCCTTCTGCAAGGCAACGATAATAAACTGTTGATTATCATTGTACTATAGAAGTTTGGCAGCTGCTGCTGGCGGGGGTGAGGGTGATGCTCCTCCGACCAAACGGAGGAGCCACCCCGATTACAACAGTAAACAGGTCAAATTCCATGTTAACACAGTAAAGTGACTTGAGAAAATAACAGGCCACAGAATCCATTCTGAATTAATTTAAAGAAAAAATAAAACACGACTAGACTCACAAGGCTCAGTCAGTGGGATTCTATGTCACTGTAGGCATTTACCTCCTAGTGCTGCTGTTACGATTATAGACTTTCTTTAAATTAGTTCCCATCAAATAAAACTGCAAGGCATAAGCCATACAAGTAGTTGTGCAAAGTGGACTTTACTATCAATGCTGTGAAGGCCAGAGTTAGTTACCTTAGTGCGCGAGTTATAGTTACTTGAAAGAACTCTAATTAGAACTGCTATATTTCTATGGTTTTGTACACGCCATGCACTTGGCCACAGGGTGTGTCTCTCTCAGTGGATTTGTGAGTGGGTGCTCGAGTCTTTGAGTGCATGTACGAGTGAATGAATTAGTGTATGAGTTTTTTCTTTCAAATTTTTTCACATTCGTGAATATTCTGCAAATAATTCATGAACTTTCGTGAATATCGTGCATGGTGACGCAAAATTTGAAGCATATAATTGGCTTCTAAAACACACCTATACAACACCCGTGGAGTCAGGGTACCTTCACCCTGACCCCTTATGCCACTTTCAATTAGGATTTTCACCCCTGGGGTCCTTGTCCTGTGAAATAAAATGGCAACTGCAACTTTCCAGTCAGGTTGCGGTCAGCCATTTATAGCACTTCTTTTTGCATGTGCATTTATGAAAATGTGCGAATTTCTGCAAAATAAACGCAAACTCACAGCAGAGATATAAAAATGTAGATTTCCCTAAGTTTCTCAAAAACTACTGAACAGATTTATACCAAATAAGTGAAAGCACAATCTGCGTACCGAAAGCTAGCTTTCTGCCAAATTTGGTGTAATTTCATCTAGCGATTCGGGCTGTAGTCGTCTCTGAAGGACCAGGGGTGTGGAATTTAATAAAATATCTACTTGTCCATGGGACAGGTGGCTTCTTAAATCTACTTGTCCTGTAAAACAAAAAACGGGAAAAAAAAAAAAGTCTACTTGTCCATTTGGTGCCATGTAGTTCGGCGACAAATTATGGCAGCAATCTCATTATGTAAGAGCTCTGATAATAGCCTCTCCAATTATGCCAGGGCTACTACTACAGTAGGGCTTGAATACTTACAATTTCAATCCCTACTATAGCAATTTTCATATTTTACCACCTTTCCGCAGATCTACCTACTGGGACTGGAGGAAGCAGTAAGCAATAGTTCCAGGACTGGAATGCCTTTGAGTCTGCAAACCTACTAACTTGCATAATTCAAGGATTTTCAACAGTCCTTCTCTAATATTTTCCCATAATGAGAAAGGATGAAAATGTATTCCTGACAATGGCAGAAGTAGAGGTTCTTCCAGGTTTGGGAAAAAAGTGGTTGAAGGGAAAGTGAACTTGTAAACCCTCAATAGATTTTCACATGAGCAAATCTACACATGCATATTTGCTCGTACTAAAATACAGTTCACAAATATTTTCTAGAAGTATGATCTCCTGGTCTACTTCTGTAAGTTCTTGTGAATTCATGAAAGCCATTAATTCAAATACATATCATGGGTGCACTTTAGTGACTTTCTTTAAGACATGGGTCCCTAATTAGGTCTGGCGTTAACAAAGAATTTTTTTTTTTTTTAATTAAACTTCTATTTCTGTATCGGATGGCTTTACTGTGAGATATCACATTCTGCTCTTCTACAAGAAGCATATTGGCAAACAAAGTAGTTTTGTTCTGTGCCAGAAACTACTGTGGCGTAACGAAAATAGAGGGGTCTGTAAGGAAATGCCTCCTTGGCATGGTTACCCCCTGACTTTTTGCCTTTGCTGATGCTAAGTTTTGATTTGAAAGTGTGCTGAGGCCTGCTAACCAGGCCCCAGCACCAGTGTTCTTTCCCTAACCTGTACTTTTGTCTTCACAATTGGCACACCCTGGCATCCAGGTAAGTCCCTTGTAACTGGTACCCCTGGTACCAAGGGCCCTGATGCCAGGGGAGGTCTCTAAGGGCTGCAGCATATCTTATGCCACCCTGGGGACCCCTCACTCAGCACAGGCACACTGCTTGCCAGCTTGTGTGTGCTGGTGAGGACAAAACGAGTAAGTCGACACGGCACTCCCCTCAGGGTGCCATGCCAACCTCACACTGCCTATGCAGAATAGATAAGTCACCCCTCTAGCAGGCCTTACAGCCCTAAGGCAGGGTGCACTTTACCATAGGTGAGGGAACCAGTGCATGAGCACTGTGCCCCTACAGTGTCTAAGCAAAGCCTTAGACATTGTAAGTGCAGGGTAGCCATAAGAGTATATGGTCTGGGAGTCTGTCAAACACGAACTCCACAGCACCATAATGGCTACACTCAAAACTGGGAAGTTTGGTATCAAACTTCTCAGCACAATAAATGCACACTGATGCCAGTGTACATTTTATTGTAACATACACCCCAGAGGGCACCTTAGAGGTGCCCCCTGAAACCTTAACCAACTACCCGTGTAGGCTGACTGGTTTTAGCAGCCTGCCACACTCTAGACATGTTGCTGGCCACATGGGGAGAGTGCCTTTGTCAATCTGTGGCTAGTAACAAAGCCTGTACTGGGTGGAGATTCTTATCACCTCCCCCTTGCAGGAACTGTAACACCTGGCGGTGAGCCTCAAAGGCCCACCCCCTTTGTTACAGCACCTCAGGGAATTCCAGCTAGAGGAGTTGCCCGCCCCCTCCGGCCACGGCCCCACTTTTGGCGGCAAGGCCAGAGGAGATAATGAGAAAAACAAGGAGGAGACACTGGCCAGTCAGGACAGCCCCTAAGGCAACCTGAGCTGTGGTGACTCTGACTTTTAGAAATCCTCCATCTTGCAGATGGAGGATTCCCCCAATAGGGTTAGGAATGTAACCCCCCCACCCCCCCCTTGGGAGGAGGCACAAAGAGGGTGTAGCCACCCTCAGGGCTAGTAGCCATTGGCTACTGCCCTCCCAGACCTAAACACACCCCTAAATTCTGTATTTAGGGGCTCCCCAGAACCTAGGAACTCAGATTCCTGCATCCTAAGAAGACGAGGACTGCAAAGCTGAAAAACCCTGCAGAGAAGACAGAGACACCAACTGCTATGGCCCCAGCTCTACCGGCCTGTCTCCCCACTTCTAAAGACACTGCTCCAGCGACGCTTTCCTCAGGGACCAGCGACCTCTGAATCCTCAGAGGACTGCCCTGCTCTAGAAGTACCAAGAAACTCCCGAGGACAGCGGCCCGGTCAACCCAAGACTGCAACTTTGTAACGAAGGAGCAACTTTAAAACAACTTGCGTTTCCCGCCGGAAGCGTGAGACTTGCTACTCTGCACCCGACGCCCCCGGCTCGACTTGTGGAGAAAAATCACTTCAGGGAGGACTCCCCGGCGACTGCGAGACCGTGAGTAGCCAGAGTTGCCCCCCCCCAAGCCCACACAGCGACGCCTGCAGAAGGAATCCCGAGGCTCCCCCTGACCGCGACTGCCTGCTCCTCAGATCCCGACGCCTGGTAAAGACTCTGCACCCGCAGCCCCCAGGACCTGAAGGATCCGAACTCCAGTGCAGGAGTGACCCCCAGGAGGCCCTTTCCCTTGCCCAGGTGGTGGCTACCCCGAGGAGCCCCCCCCTTGCCTGCATCGCTGAAGAGAGCCCTTGGTCTCCCATTGATTCCTATTGAAAACCCGACGCGTGTTTGCACACTGCACCCGGCCGCCCCCGTGCTGCTGAGGGTGTACTTTCTGTGCTGACTTGTGTCCCCCCCCGGTGCCCTACAAACCCCCCCCCCCCGGTCTGCAGACACGGGTACTTACCTGCTGGCAGACTGGAACTGGGGCACCCCCTTCTCCATTGAAGCCTATACGTTTTGGGCACCACTTTGACCTCTGCACCCGACCGGCCCTGAGCTGCTGGTGTGGTAACTTTGGGGTTCCTCTGAACCCCCAACGGTGGGCTACTTTGGACCCAAACTTGAACCCCGTAGGTGATTTATTTACCTGCAAAAACTAACTAACTCTTACTCCCCCCAGGAACTGTTGAAATTGCACTACGTGTCTAGTTTCAAAATAGCTATATGTGATTTATTTGAAAACTGTGAATGCTATTTTGATTATTCAAAGTTCCTAAAGTACCTACCTGCAATACCTTTCATTTCAAGTATTACATGTAAAATTTGAACCTGTGGTTCTTAAAATAAAGAAGATATTTTTCTAAACAAAAACCTATTGGCCTGGAATTGTCTGAGTGTGTGCTCCTCATTTATTGCCTGTGTATGTACAACAAATGCTTAACACTACTCCTCTGATAAGCCTACTGCTCGACCACACTACCACAAAATAGAGCATTAGTATTATCGCTTTTTGCCACTATCTTACCTCTAAGGGGAACCCTTGGACTCTGTGCATACTATTCCTTACTTTGAAATAGTGCATACAGAGCCAACTTCCTACAGGGTCTCTCCTGCAAAGAATATGGAGGCTCCCTCCAAAGCCTTGTCAAAACAAGATGCGCATTGAGAAAACCAAAAAAGACTCACAAAAAACGTCAGATTGGTTGGCTTTGCCAGTACTTATTTTCAAGCTTCCCATAATCGTGTTGAAAATAACTACACTGATTTCTCATTAGGAATATTTTTGGGAAATACCAGCATCCATCAACACATTTTACTAAATGACGCTTCAAAGAAATAGCACCTAAATTTCATAGTAGCAAAACGGTTATTTTTTCCTACTTACATTTTTTCTGAACATTTTATTTTGAAAGCAAAGAATCATCACTCTTGCTTACAGGTTTCTGCAAACATTTGCATCTAATCAGAGCATTCTGGGAGCATTATACTTAGCTTCATATTGTTAAACTTTTCAAATGTCTATTTTTTTTTTTTTTTTTAAATGGCACCACTGTCAGTAGAGCAGTGTGACCTTAAAACGTTTATTTACAGACCTCACCCGATTAATTAAGGCTTTTCATTAATGAACCATAAATACAAGTTTGAACAGTATTAACATATGGACACAAATATTACCTCAATTGCAGGCAGTTCCCTTCTCTTTAAACTGGCAGCCAAAGAGTTTGTGCTGCAGAAGGTTGGACCTACTTATCCCAAAGACAAAATCAACATGAAAACTTGTTGCCCTTGACCCCAAATATTATGTCCCAGGCATCGGGCAATATGAATTTCACATCCCTGAGGACCTATGGGAATTAATATGGCAAACACAAATTTTCACCCCCCAATTTGTCCTCCCCCCCCCAACACACATCACGGACCACCCCAAAACTTTCTGTGCGCAACAAGAAGCACTGCAACTCTTGTTTTGAAAATTTTGTTTAGATTCGTCAAACAGCACAAAAGATATTGGCACGCCAAAAACACTTTTTCTATGGAAACATCGTCCCAACTGTAACTACCTAATGGTGACCGCCACTATATATAGTAACGGAAAAAAAAAGCTAGAAAATGAGTTAGGGCTCTTGCACGAATGCATAAAGCCACTGAAATGACCCAGTTGTGATTTGAAACGCACACAACAGATGTCCTAACTGGTGGAGTCCACTTTGTTTCTCTCGAGATGTCCATTTTTTTGTTGTTTTCATTGTGTTCGCATATGGTGTTAAGAGCATGGCGGGCAATGCTGCTGTGGTGTGTAGCATGCGTTAGAAACCATAAAAGACATTTCAGTGGTTTCATGTGTGTGAGCCACAAACAACTCCATTTCAACTGTGTTTTTTTCAGTGGATTTCACACTTTTTTTTGGGAATGACGTACATATTACTGATCAGGCACAATACCTAACACCTTGGACAGACAACCATGCTGCACACGGATGTGCACAGCAAGGGCGGGCTGACTACAGGGATCTGGCAGTGGCCAGACCCTGCACCCAACCGGCAACAGGTAGATAATCTCTGTAAACAACCAGTGGTCTTAGGCAGCAGGGAAAGATTGTATGCCAAACCCCAGTTATGCATTAGGGGTGTCCCAGAGTGCATCCTTCACGCCTCAGATTTGTGGGTCTTAAACAGTTTTTGTTGCCACTATATATCCAAGTTTCAGACACACACTAAACAGTAAAGTAATTTTTGTATTTGCCTATGACTAACTTTGTGGATGGATCTGCACCAAATGTGGAATTCTCAGTTAAGGTTTGGCATGCAAAGGGAGGGTGGCTTATGGATCACTGGCCACAGGCAAGGGCATACAGTAAACCCTAGCACACCCTACATGGTCAAACCCACCCAGGTTGTGCTTGCCTGAAGTCCAGGGCTAGCGGGATGGACTGTTCAGAGAGTTGGGTGCAATTCCTTGGCAGAAGCCAGGCACTGCAGCCAACCCAGCAATACTATCCAGAGGGGTGCATTTTTTTTTTTTTTCTTTCTTTCTTTTTTTTTTAATTGACATTGGAAAACTCACAAATTTGTTAAAGTGAAATTATGGTTCGCCCTCTTGGTAACATGTTAACTGCTGGACTAGCCCTTTCTGCAGGCTCATCCTTAAACTTTTTGCCTTCACCCTCTGCACATCTTACTATGGCTAACCAGCGTAAAAGTGCTTGTGGGCTTCTCCTTTAAACATGGAGAGATTACCCTCTACTCAATAGCCACTTTTTAAAAAAAATTTATTTTTTTTATTTTTTACTTTTAAGTCCCTAGGAAAGGGGTATTACTTGTACCTAAGGGCCTGTAAATTAAATGGTACTTGTGGGCCTGCAGCAATAATTGTGGCACCCACTTAATTATCCTTTTCCAAACCCGTCTCAAACATATCATTGCAGTATGTGTGCTGTTTTAAACTGCCAACTGGGAAAAAGCTTTGTTTTGCCAGGCCTAATCCTTCCCCTTTTAATACAGGCAAGTCAGCCATAGGGTAGGCTCTGAACAACCCACAAGGCAGGTGCTGCGTAGTTAAAAGTTTGGACAAGTACTGTTAAGTTTTACATGTCCTGGTAGTAAAAAACTCTTAAATTTGTTTTTCACAACTACAAGGCCTACTTCGATGGGATAACACTGGGTTACCTTATTACATTTAATAAGTTCTAACTTTCAATTAGGAGCAGGTAGGAAAGTCAGGTTTGGTACCTTAAGAATTCTAATTTAAAACCTTCTTTAAAGAAAGTTGGTATTTTGATGTCCTAGCCATTTGGTGTCTGCATCCTGTGTCACATGAGTAAGTGCAGCTGGCAGTTGGTCTTTGTGTATTGTTACAAAACAAGATGACTGATGAAGTGCTGAAACTTTCCAAACATTCACCCCCAGTCACAGATCTAGGATGAATCCATCAATCTTTTGCTCACCATGCCACCCCAGTTTGGACCCGGCCATATGCAAATCAGTCTGAACCCTGCTCCCCGTGGGAACAGTCCAGCCCAAACTGACAGGGAAGGTCCTCTTTGGATCAGAAATAAGCATCCTGGGACGAGTGTATTGCTCCCAGATTGTGAGATAAGGGAGAATAGGTGTTGGCAGGATGGGACATCCCCGACTTGATGGGAAGGGTGGTGTCTATTACAACACTTGCACATCACGAAGGTTCTGCCCAGTACACTCCCAAAGGGTTCGGACAATAGTCTTGTGTGTCCCTAGACTAACTTGGGCTAGGGAAGGGAGGCAGGAAATTCCAAACACCTGAGGTGGAAACCTCAAGAACCTGCTCTTATACTGGACTCTCAGACCCAACTCTTCAGTACACCTCTGGACCGTGGAAGACCTAGGACTGGTGTGCTGCTCCGCAAGAGGGACTGCTACTCTGCAGCCTGAGTGAAAGGGACCGGACATGCATCTTGGACCCAGGACCACCAGTGTGACTTCCAAGACCAGTTCTCTGGCCTCCTGATTAGAGCCTCAGAAGTGAAAAGGCTCAAAATCACCTTAAACCCAACACCTAGGCTCTCTCTGTTGAGAGTCTTGCACTCCTCCCGCACCCCACTGCCCTCCCTTAGTGCCACCTCAGTCCCAGACCCTTGGAAGAGGGCCTGAAGGTGCTCTGCCAGCCAGGCTGCAATCCAGGCAGAACATACGCAGCACAAATGCATCACAGCCCACAACGCCTTGGAACAACTGCTGGGCAGCACATCCTTGATGCAGGACCTCTCATAGCAGGCCAACAGCTCCCCAGAATCGCCGCAGGACGCATCCTAGATGTAGGACTTTGCATCGATCTCGCAACGTTCTGCCACCAGGATCAGAGGTACTTTGTTCAGCAGGCCTAACTTAATCCCTGCATCCGGCTCGCACTCAATCGCGGTTGGCCTAAACCTGTAACTTTATTCCAGTGAGACCAGATGACCACAGTTGATGCTTTGTGCTTCTAGGCACAATTTTTACTTAAATCTTTACAACTTCTTATCTCCGGTTCCATTGATTATTTTTTTTTTTTTTAAACAAAGCAATAAAAATCCAAAGTATTAACTTTTACTCTACTTTTCTAAATTGGTGTGGGTTTTTCGTGTTGTGTTTTTTGCTTATTACTGCTCAAAGTGATGCATAAATACTTTACAGTTTGCGCCCTAGTTAACCCGGACTGCTCTGTGCCAAGCTACCAAACGGTTACGCACAGGTTAATTTGAGGTTTGCTTCTGACATAACCCTGACAGGAATTGTTGCTGCTTGGGAAAGGTTTCACCCCCCCACCCCCCTCCGCCAAAACCCAATGTCCTATATTAATATTACTTAAAAACTGAAAATGTTATCTGTGTGCAAATTCTGATTTACAAGACAGGCAGGTTTGTGGGCCCAACCATTACTGGGCAATTTTGAAGGTCTTTAGTTTTAAGTTGTAACGACAAATCTATCTTATGTTTCTAAAATATATATATATTTTTTTTTTTTATTAAGGTGTTATAACAAAAACCAACCATAAGTTCCTCTGACAATAAAACGACAAATATATTTCTCTACACACAAACACACACACATTTATTACACAAGCTGTTGCAAACAATTACACAGAAAGCTTACCTTCAACTCTTGCTTCCAGATGTTTATCTAATTCTGCATCTTTTTTTACTGCTTCGTCTAACACCTTGGGGGCATTTGAGAAACAAACTAGTACAATGCTCATGTTATCGCGACTCCCCTGCAAGTAATAAGAAAAAGATAAGAGATAAAACATTCAAGTGCATCAAGAATAGAATATAGATATACACACACACACACACACACACACACACACACGTCTGTCACATGATAATTGTATCGGGCACATGGTCAGTGATAGACCAGCCATTACTTACAGAAGAAGTACGTACACAATGATGTTACAATCAGGAATGTGGACTTGGCCCACAATTTGACAGGCTTTTATACATGTGGTAAGTGTAAAGCCTGTGCAAACTCAGAGTATGAAATGCCATGAGCTACTGTTTACCACTAGACCAAGGAAGATAAAACAGTTTATCACGTGTGGTACAAACTATGTGGTCTATGTCCTGCACTGTCTTTGTAGTCTTAGATATGCAGGCAGTATAATTTATCCTATGTGCAAAAGGGTGTTGGAGCACATTACCACAATAGCCAACCAAGATAGCAACTACGTGTGGCCTAGCATTTTGGGCAATTTCCTTACAGTGACCGCACTTTTGAAATTTTGTGGTATAGAGCAAACTGAGGTTGACTCCTTGGGTTGTGACAGAGTTCTCAAACTGTGTGGAAGGGAGTTCTGTTTGATCGCAGACCTGAACACCAAAGTCCCTTGCGTACTCAATTCAGATGAATAACTCTGTACATTTTGGGTGATGTTGCTGTTACTGGTGAGATATCAAAGTATGGAATTCTAATGTTTTCTAGATATGCAAAGTATAGACTTCTTATATTGATAGGTGGATGTGTGGTATCCTTTAGGTTTGAGTGCACATCAAGTAGATTATAGGTTTTAACGTACACTCCCTTCCCCCCCCCCCCTTTTTTTTTTATTTTTTTTTTTTACAGGCAGGAGAGGAAGGAACTTTCTGGGTCATGAGGGGTGTGGTCCAGGAGTGGCCCCCTACCCTACTCTTCCTATCCATGTATTTTGGGTGACGTGTTTAATTTTATTATATAATTACATATTTTCACCTCAGTTCTGGTCGGGAGATTGGGTGAGGCCTACTATAGGACTGTTTCCTATATTAACCCACTTCTGCCTTGTGTCTTACTTTATTTGGAGTGAGAGCATATTCAATGGTTTTCTGTACTCACTAAAGTGAATAATGAATTATGTAATTCTGAGTGTAGTTAAAGACAAATATATTATTGCTTTACTTTTGTCAGACACAATATTATGGAAATATTGCCTTTTAAGTTCAAATTACCCACTTGGGCTAAATATCATCAATGGAGGAAGGTGGATATATTTCTTTCTGACATAGCATTGGAACAGAATGGTTTTCATTTGATCAACATGCCCACTTGGACTTGTGGTTAGAAATTTGTAAAATACATGTAAAATTATGTCAGTTCATTGCTTCTTTCACTGCTATGACTGACCCGGAATCAAGGCTGTAGGGCCGAAACGCATCCCTGAGCTGGAGATTCTGTGGCAATAAAACACATTGGGAGACAGCTATCCAGAATGGGCGCATATTTGAAGAAGAAAAAAAGAAAAAAATGGAGTGTATATATATATTCTATATATACATACACATACATACATACACACACACACTTGCTTTAGATGCAAAAAAAAAAAAAAACTGTCTAGAAAAATCAGTCTTCGGTCAGGTTTTGTTTTTATCTGCACGTCATTTTATATTCACTAACAGAAGAAAAACACAACTTTTGTAAATTTCATTGAGAATCATGAGACTATCAGGCCTATAACTCAACTAACCTAAAATACACGAAAACCTGACAATTTAGGTATTTCATTATTAAAATTCTAACCAAAAAAAGATGATTTGGGGAAAAACCCTGTTCTATGAAACATTAAAAAAAAAAATCACGTCATTTCTAACTGTAAAAGAAACAGATTTAGTTCCCAAGTTGTTCTTAACTGAATTCTTACCAGTTTCTGGTAAACGTTTATTTTTGTAGATATATGGTAATTCGTTTTTCACCTCTTTTTAATGTTACAGGATACCATGTGTTTTACACCAAATTGTTCAACCTATTTAACAGTATTTTAATTTGCATATGTACAAAAATATCCTATGTAAACTGCTTTGTCAAGTAGCAAGTCAGCATTGGGCTCTACAGGCCCCTAGAAAAATCAAAACAAAATGCCACAGACATGAAGGACTACAGACCTGAATAATCTACTTGGCCTAACTGTAATTTGTTTAACTTATAAATTGGTCTCTAACTGTGCGATCATAGGTAAATATTTTTATTTCACTGGGTTGCCTTTTTCTTCATTAAACACTACACGTCCTATATTGAAACACAGGAATTTACAACTGTGGTATTTTACAGTGGTCCTCTAAACATATACTGATTACAATGCCTGAAACTTTCTTGCATCCATGACAAACTCATCCAGTACTTTCAGGACGTTCTAAAGACTGATGTTATGCCTTGAAAAAGTTATGTATGTATCCGATGAAACACGTACTTGCTGTTTGGACTTATATGGAAACTGGTAGCACTGACAATAAACCTGGAATTTAAATGAACATCTGGATCATTTCCTCAATACAATAGAAGCTTATTGCCTTTATTGCTCAATAGTGCTTTGGTGTCATATTGCAGGTTTGTTTGATGAATGCTTGTTTTTCTATGTGTGTATTCTTTTGAGGTTCTAATAATCAAAATTTCTTTAGCTGGGGTCCATGGCATCCAGTGATGACTCAGTGGGTCCCCCCCGGATTCCATAATGATTAAGTGGGAGTTCACAGAAGTCAAAATGTTAAGAACCACTGCAAAAATACATATGCACATATTGCTTAAAAAAATAGGTCTTGTTAACAATGTAAAAGGAAGATGGACCAAAGCCTACTGACTTTGGGATTTGTTTGCTATGAATGGCATATATGCTTTACTTGCCAAACCTCTACGTGCGGGAAGATTCCGGGGCCCACTCGGAAGGGAATATTTAGGGAATAACAAAAAAATAAAGAAAAACAATGTAATATTTGGCATGAGCGGAGGATATTTCTCTGTGGCTGCTTAATATGTTTGGTCAGCAAACTGATTGTGTTCTCCCCCTGGGTTCTAGTCAAGAAGGAGGCATCAAAATTCTTCCACGATGCGATTTTAAGCCTTACAGTGGGATTTTATAATATAGATTTACATTAAGATAAACAACAACTTTAAGGCTCGAGTTTCACTGTCCTGCTAAATGACAAGCAGCGGCTTACCTTCAATTGCTAGCAGACTCCAAATGTGTTTTTTCACATGCAATGACTGGTTAGATCTGAAGTCACTGAGGCATGCTGCTAAAAGCCATGTGAACCCCGGGTTCTAGATAAAGGAAGGCCTTGCCATGCGCTCCTTTCTTCAGGGAAGCAGCTGAAATACCGTCTATCTATAGTTTGTTGCATCCACACAAATACGTCCCCAGAAATTACTGCAAGTAATTCAGTGACTTGCCTCTGTTGGGGCACATACCATGCATAGACAACATGGTAAAGAGCTTCAAAATTGATTAATTAAAAAGTATTCTTACGCTCGTAATGATAGAACTCAGTAAACGCAGTAATCATATTTAAGTCACACACTTAAGGTACAAATATATATACACACATAGTCCATTATTTAACGAAAGTGTTTTGCATTACATTACTAACATGTAAAGGGCCTGGTCATATGCGGTTAGAAATGAACATTAATACTTCTTTATAAAAAATGCACATGAAAAAATATTTGAAATTCCTGATTGAGAGGGAATCCTGGGTTGAGATTTACAGTGATAACAAGTTTGTAAAATGTGTTTGCATCTATATTAAGAATGACATTACAATTCATAACCAAAAAAGGTAAAGTGGTTCCCTCATGGAAGCATTTCCTTGATTGAACTTAGTTTAGTTATGACGCCTTTGATACTTCTGTAATATCAAAATCACCGGTGGGAGAGGCTCTAAATAGGGTTCCAACATACAGGGTTATTTAAATGGCATTTAACTAAGTATGTCAAAATTAATCTTAGGTTGTGTATTCAGGGTAATCTCAATTTGCATTAGGATGACAGCTGACTAAAAGAGGGCAGGGGCTCTTCGATTAGGAGACCTTTCTATAGTTGTGAAAATACTTTTGACATGAGATACTGTAATTAGCTGCTCTTTGTTGACTATGTGTTCTAGTGAACCGTCTGATTTACTGCAGGAAGGGGAGGAGGGCCTGTATCCAAGCACCAACCAAGTTTGAAGGAGCATTTATACAGTGGGATTCGATTAGACACAACAGGGTTGTTTTTAGTTCTCACTAAGGAGAGCAGTTGTGTGCTTGATGACTGCTGCCAATTATTTACTGTATACATAGAGTGGGCTTTGGCTCCACTGGATAAGTATTACTCACACCTCATCCTATTGTCTGCTTGAAATTGCTTTCTACCTTCACTAGAGCACTTGCAATGTTCGAGGGACTAGATCACACCTGAAATACTTTTTTTTTCCCCATGCAACAATTATAACACTGAAATCAATATATTTTCAATTTTTCTTGCCAGTCATTACCCACGCCCCAATAACCACACTGCAGCACAGTATTTGAGCATGTATGTGTTTTCATGCTTCACCACAACAATGTCAGACCTACCGGGGATAAATTGCTTGTTTAGAAGCATTAAATCAGCCCCACTGGTATATAATGGTTCACAAATGGTATATTTTCAACCAGGCTAATCTGGTGCTTCGACTCAAAGTTACAAGAGTGCTATGTGAACACTGACAATTCCAAAATCAGTGGGTTTTACTTAATATGAACACTCAAAAATCAATGGGGTAGAAGTAAAATGTCTAAATTAGTATAGCTGAGCAAGTGAGCTCGAATGGAGTCGATAGTTTGTGTATGTTCTTGAACTAAACAAAACAACCCTGTCTCCAATTCACCTTCAGAAGCAGACTGCACAAACTCCAAAAAATGTACCATCTTTCTACAATCAAGGGCAAAGGATAACACCCCTTAACTATTTATGAGGAATGATATTCTGCATTTGGCCCCTCAACCTACACCACTGAGTGTTAATGTTGATATTGTGCCGACCCTACAAGAGGACCAGAGTGAAAATCTAATCTCCAAAATCAAAACTTTACTCTGTATCACAAATCCTACAACTAGCTATCTTATAATGGCAAAATGCTCTACCAGATTTAGGTTCTTCAGTGATTGTGACACGATCAGAGTTAAAAGTACAAGCTAGCTAAGGAGATTCTAGATTCTCACACTCTGGGTCATTCTCATTGCTTGCAAATTACAGTTTGTACAATAGGGTTCTTTTAATCAACCCCCTCCAAATTGTGTATTAATGCCCATTAATGTCATATTTCTAATGACAGATAATGACACTGGACTTCAGGCGTTTCCCTTGCCAATTCCTTCTCCGGTAATTCCCTTGCCAACTCTAAAGCTCCAAACTTGCTTACTTAGAATCGTTATGGAATACCTACTTCGATGGAGGACTCAGACTTGTGGATAATATGTCATCCCAGGGCTAAACACTTATTTTTACTGTAATAACCCTTGATTTCCTTGCCGATAATCAGCACCCCACCTGCTAATTAGTCACAGAAGATTAACCATTAAAGATGTGTTGTGGCATATTGTATGACTGAAGTTTAAGTTTCACAGACATGGCTATCAAAGGAGTCCATATTTTTATATTTAATAATATCTGGAATACTGCCCTCTTTCTTAATAAATATCTATTTTTTAGTACACACTTGAACTCACCAGTGGGAAGGCTGGGGAGAGTAGTTAATAGTCTGGAACAAGTTTGCTATCACATATACTGTTACAGTACTGGATAATTTATCTAATGAGCTTCTAGCACTTGAGAAAATGTGAGCTCAGGGTACATCACCTAACCACTGTTTTTTTCTAAGAATTCGTACTAGGTTTTTGTTTGTTGGCAATATTTATGGCAACATTTGTAGCTGACAATTGTTTGAGATTCAGTTGTGATGTACTGTAGCTGGGGCATACCGGCAACGACTGTGGGTGACAAGAATGATAAAATCTAGTTATAATTCATAACTTGCATTTAGAGACTAATTGAAAACTTTTGACTTTCCAGCCAAACCAACACTCTGTGCCAAAAGGAAATTCTCTATCATTTATCAGGTTCAACTACGCCTAGCTTATCCAAACTTTTGAACTATTTCTTTTAAAGCAAAGCCTTTCTCAATTTCTCTCAGATTTGCCAACAGATGAAACTATGCTTCTGGAATTTGAAACTGAGCAACTGAGACCTTCTTTGTAACCCTGAGGAAAAAAAAAAAAAAAAAAAAAAAATCACCCAAAATAGAAAACATTCCTGGTTTAATAAATGCAGGGATGCTAAGCTTGATTTAAACAAAGTATGAAAATAAGGGACATGAATCCCAGTGGAACTGTTCCTAAAGAGAGCATTACATTAACACCTAAAGACCTACGGGTAGGTGTAAGAAAGTGGATTCTTATGTAGGGTGGATGGTAGCCTGCCACAAGCAATAATGTTGATATTCTTGTTTGGTCCAGTAAAGGTTTCAGCGATTTAAACGGGGCACAACTACCAGTAGCTACGGTACAGAGCAGACAGGCTTAACTTAAAATGTGTACAGCATTTAGTTCAACCAAGCCAGTTAAAAAGTTGAATACAACACAATAAAAATCCTACTCCAATTTATAAAAGTAGATAATGTTTTAATAAACAAAATGACAAAAAAAATCTAATGAAGGAAACCAGAGATGTGATTCTGAAAGTCTTAAAAGAACTGAACTCCCTTGACTAGTACCTAGATGCGAGTTAAGGACTACTGTGATGGAGCACAGGCTCAGATACATAGACTAGGGTCATCCCGATTGGATGTTTTACCTAGTCAGAAATGGAAGTCAAAAGTCCTCAGCGAGACAAGTCAGCAGGGTTGTGGCAGAGATGGGTTCCACAAGGCCGGATAGCCATCAGACAAAATCCTGGTGAAGCCGGTGACTTTATGGAAAGCTCAGAATGAGAGAACCCAGAATCTTTGGCCCAGCGGCAACACACATTCACTGGATTGACTTGGTAGATTGTCCTGGTCTTCTGCTGGTTGACCAGACAAAAATCCTTGAATACTTTTTTAAGTTCCAGGTTTCAAGGTGAGGCAAGGGGACCTCAGGAACGGCACTTGAGGGCTAGGATTCACTTCATAGAAGCCCTGAGTAGGGTCCAGGGCAGGTCCAGCTGAAGTTGGTCAGCTGGGCTCCTTTAGGAAAGTGGGCTTCTTGCAGCTTTTGTGTCCCTGTAGTTTAACAAGAGGTCAGCCAACTGATGTTTGGAGTTCACTTCTTAGTCCTGTGTATAAATGGAAGCAGGTTCACGCCTTTAGGTTCTCCTCACAGGTGTCAACAGTAGGTGTCGTCCTTTTGTCCTACACAGGTCCAGTAGTGATCTGATGTAGATGCCAAGGGATGTCATTTATGTCTGGCACTAATCTGTGAGTAGGGGTGACTCCCGGCTCCTCTCTTACTAATAGGGAAAATGTTACCAAGGTTAACAATACCCGTTTTCACAACAGTTAAGAACACTGTAGAAAAAAGCAGGAGGGCCACACAAAAAGGGGGATTTTCCTACAGTACGGGATTCCTATAGGAAAATGCCCATGACATGTTTGGGGTCAAGGACAACATATGGCCATGTTTGTTTGTACTATGGGCAAGTAAACCCCACTCCCGCAAGCAATAAAGCCTTACATTGAAAATCTACACATTGCCACAGTAAGAGTCTGGAAGACATTTACACGTTTGCAAAATGTAACTAATGGCGAGCCATTTATGTTTCCAAAATGCATCTATAATGCTTCCAACATGTTCTGTAAAAGTTCACAAATCTATGTAAATAAGTAAAAACAAGATTAATGATTTTCTGCATTTAAAATATATATATATATATATAGTCCTGTCCTGTTATGTAATAAAAACAATCTGCTGTAATCCTGTTCCTGTGAGTGCCGCATTTTTGACTTAATTGTCAAACTGGTGTGAACATTATTGATGGGAATAGGTCCTTCCCATGCGGGCACAGACATGAGAAGAGCGCGCCTCTTTGGATCTGTTGGAGCTGAGATTATATATATATCTGCAACTAGAAAATGGGATGCTGCAGGCAGATTGGCTCAAATATTGTGCAATATAGGTTTGCTTTCAAAATAAAATATCCCCTCGAAGAAAAAGCAACTTGGGAAAACATCACGTTTACAGGCCATTTTGCTAAACTATGGTAGCATTTTCTAAGGAATTGTTTGATAGAACACATATGGTGCATACCACTATTTAAAAATAAATAAAATAGAGAAGCAGCATAAAAACGTGATGAACAATCAACACTGAAAAAGCCAATAGGCCTGGCTTGCATTTCAGAGCTCACATTACAAAACAAAAAAACAAATTAAAAAAAAATACAAAAATAAAACCCTTCAGCAGTGCAAAAATAGAATCGAAAAATTAGATATATGAAGACATGCATTGGCAAAGCCAATAGGTTGTGCCTATGCAAGATCTTTTGGTTTTCTCAATTTTTGTATTTTTATTGTTGCACAGTGGTGCAATATGCTGTGCTCCACAACTGAAAATTAGAAGAAAAAAAATGATAACGCTTGGCCAGACCGTGTCATAGTGATTATTTTTTATTTATTTATATTAAAGCTATGCACGTACAAACTAGATAAATTGTTATTTTCCCTATACTTAATATGCAGATTACTTTCTAGAACAAATGCCCTTTGCAGTTACCGGCGTGTTAAAGTGTGCTGGCTGGAACACTAAGCATGAAGATGCTGTGGCGTTATGGCCAGAGCTGCTGACTTTGGAGGTGGGGCACCAGGTTTAGCACTGGCTCAACATCCTATGCCTGTAAAAATGAACGTGCCCTTGTGTAATGTAACTTGCGCTCATGTAAAGTGCTCGAAGTCCTTCCTGTCGACTTTGTGCTACATAAAACAAGATATGAGGGGAAGGAGCATGCAGTGACTGAATTGAGGTGGTGGTAGACATGGTCAAGAAACGAACAATGAGGATGCTGGTAAGTTTACCCAAAAAAAATATATTATATATATATATATATATATATATATATATATAAAAAAATACAACAACAAAAAAGTCGGAGGTACAAAAATTTAAATTATCATTTTCCCTACACTTAATATGCAGTTTATATTCTTGAACAAATGTCCATTGAAGTTACCAGTGTGTTGAAGTGCAGCAAGCTAGAACACAAAGTATGGAGAGGCTGTGGTGTTCTAGATAGAGCTGCTGACTTTGGAGCTGGGGGAATCAGGTCAGAGCAGGCTCAACATCCTGTGATTCTGAGATAATCATTTAGGGCCTTATTGCGAGTCTGGCGGTCCTGGGACCGCCAGACTCGTGGTGGAGGTTGGAAGACTGCCAAAGCAGCAGTCTGGCCTCCACATTCCGACCCTGGTGGAGCTGTCAAGGTCCGACCGTCGGCACCGCCAGTTTGCCACCAGTCGACAGCCTGGCGCTCCCACCCTATGCAAAGGCTGGTAGAGACAGGGTGCCGGAGAAGTGTAGATGAATACCATATATATGTAGGTTTTTGAGTATTTCACAAACTCAGGGCATTCTAGTGCAGAAAAAAAAAAACACCTCCTTGTAACCTTCCTCTTGTGCATGTACACGAAACTTTCACATCTGAATGTTTGAGAACTTAGGCCCTTGGCATTTTGACTGGCTCTGCAGAGTTCACTGCCTTATGAAATATAAGTGACTAGTCCTTGATATACTGCCAAGACTCTACTCACAACCACAGGTACGGAGTCATGGAGAGACAAACTGATTTGAATAAGCATTAATCAAGGTTGTCAAGCGGTGGTCAGACCGAGTGGGCATACTGATCCTTGGTTGGCAACTTAGGCATGTTTAAATTTTTTTTACCTTACAGCTTGGCACATGTGTTTTGTTGCCTGGTAAGTAGGTTTCTAAACCATCTGATTCCTTATTCAAGTAGATATTTTGACAAATTCCACACCCATGAGAACAGATGTTTTTCACATAGAAGTGTTGAAATATTTCACGAGAGCTTGCCTTCACCTGGAACATGAATAATGCTGGCAAGATGAAATCAAAGATTCCAAAGCTACTTCATGTGCTACTTTTTTTTTTTTTAACAAACCAATAGTCCTAAGTTACCATAGTGATGTCTACTTCCAATAACTGTACGCTGACCTAGATTGTAGCCTTGTTCTTTCTACTGGATGAGGTATTGTCAGCTATCAACTTAGGTCTCTGTACCTAGATCTCTCAATCCGGATGGTGCCCCCAGGATATTTATGAGGCAAATTTGATGCTTTTCATCTGGCTGCTTAGAGCTTTTGTGTTAACCAAACTGTGACCTGCACTTTCATTGTTTAACTCGATTATCACTATTAATTGCTACAAGGCTGACAGTCCTACTATATTCTACCAGTTCATTTCACGGACTGATTGTTCTATGAGTGATTATGTGGGTAGTTATGAACAAGATACAAGAGTGGACAGATGAAAAAAAAAGTTTTGCATGACATCAGTGATGCTCATGCCAAAAGTTGTGTTCTGTGAACAAGGTTGTCAATTTCTCCTTTTATTGGGAAATGCATCTTGTACAACATTACAAAACATTTAGGCTACACTGACTTGAGCAGAACCATTGACCTATAAAGAAGATAGAAGTTCTAGTATTGGCCAAATGTGGGAGACTGAATCAGAACTTGCAGCTTGTAGGTTAGAGCATTTATTCCACACTCATTGCAATAGTCTTTTTTCTTTTGCTGAGAGGTATACAGCAAGGCAATGTAACAGCCTGCTCTTGTTCTCCCTTTCCATCAAAGGCTGGGAGGCACCCATCAAGGAAATCAGTCAACAATTAGAAAGTGGACAGGACTTCTTCTATTCTTTAAACAGATGATGCGATTCCGATTTCCACAGTGGGAAAATACCTTTAACTTCAGGTCCTTCATGGATGCACTAAAACAGACCACAACCTCAAATCAGAGCCCACGAAAAGAATTCAGTGAAATATCAACAAACATTCTGAAGGAAGATTATAAAGGTACTGGATACTCCTTTATAAAGAGTGAATGTTTTTAGAAACCTGTAACTGATCTTAAATGTATGATTTGGCAACAATTGATATCTCAGAGGTACATGATTTGTCCAGGTACTGGGTGTTGCATTTAGATTGGTCATAAGAGTTGGCCATAAAGTTAAGGCACTAGGACTAATTGATCATGCAAAATGCATCTCACTACCATCATATTGGGCTGGACTATATGCAAACATTAATTCTTTTAGACTACAGTTAGAAGAAACTAGATCTTCATGAAGCCTTTTGGGCATAACCACACCTATCCTTTCACCTTTTAATCATCAAGACAGGCATCTACCTTATGTAGAGAGCACCATGAAAGAGAAATACAAATCTTCTCATGTTCCATGGATGACAAGTAATCTATTATTGTAACTCTAAGATGTCCTCCATTGATTTAAAAAACCACTCAATTGAAGAAAAAAAAAGTAGGTAATGGAAAAGATTTACAAAAAGCAGTTAACAGCTCTTTATCAACTGAAAGTGCGGTGGGAACCTCGGACAAAAGTGAAGTGACCAGGAGAAGCCCCGAGAACTGATCACCGGATCCTATGACTGCTAATGTAGCTCAGCACATTAGCGCATGTGCTGTAGAGAACTGTAGTTACCAAGAGTGCCTGTGTACTAATCCATAGCATTTAATGTTTTCTGTGGTGTGACTCTGCCCTCCCACTCTATAACCCCCATGAGTTTAACAATACCAATTATATGTAGAGTAACAATTTGCAACTGAGCAGCAGCATGAAAAATATCTATACAGTGCTATCTCAAATTTGTCCTGTGCCGGTCTTTCACCAGTGTCATCCTTTTCAGCACATGCCCTTCTGTTTTAATTTTCAAACTGATCTTTCATTTTTTTTGGTCTGGAGTTAGCTATGAGTTTGCTGCCCTCCCAACACCCCTTGCATAAGTATCTAAAAAATACATAAAATTACTTAGAGGGACTTTCAGTCAACCTTCTTCATCCATTGGTTGGTTGGCATATTCAAATTTACCATTCAGCACCTGGATACCCTTTTGGGTGATAAGCTACAAATCCAGTTAGCATAACTACCAAAATGTATTTGTCTCCGAGCTTGGCCTGGGTTATTTTCTTGTAATAGTAATTTCCGTGAACACAGAAGGTTAACATGTGTAATATGTGGCATTGTAGGACTTATGCTAAACCTTTTAGGAGATGTGTTGTGTGTGAACAAATGCTTAGTCCATGTGAGACACAATGAAGCTTCTTAAAATATATGTATTATTTGGTCATTATTGGACCTGTTCCATTTTGCAGGATCATCCACAAGCATTTTGCCTCCTCCATCCTATTTTGTCTGACTAGTTTCTGTTGGCTTTAGGACTCTGGGCACTTTACCACTGCTAACCAGTACTAAAGTGCATATGTTCTCTGTGTAAATTGAATTGGTGACTGGTTTATCCATGACTGGCATATCTGATTTACTAGTAAGTCCCTAGTAAAGTGCACTAGGGGTGCCCACAGCCTGTAAATCAAATGCTACTAGTGGGCCTGCAGCACTGATTGTGCCACCCACATGAGTAGCCCTATAAACATGCCTCAGACCTGCCACTGCAGTATCTGTGTGTACAATCTTGCACTGCCAATTCGACCTGGCAAGTGTACCCACTTGCCAGGCCCAGACCTTCATTTTTTTATACATGTAAGACACCCCTAAGGTAGGCCCTAGGTAGCCCCATGGGCAGGGTGCAGTGTATGTTAAAGGTGGGACATGCACTGATGTGTTTTACATGTCCTAACAGGGAATTACTGCCAAATTTGTTTTTCACCGTTGCAAGGCCTCTCTCTCATAGGTTAACATGGGGGCTGCCTTTAAATAACTTATGTGCAGTTTACCTTCGGGAGCAGATAGAGTATGGAGTTTGGGGTCTCTGAAATCACAATTTAAAAATACATCTTTTGTAAAGATGGTTTTAGACTGTCAGATTTAAAATGCCACTTTTAGAAAGTGGGCATTTTGTTGCTTAACCATTCTCCACTAGACAATGACGCAGAGGGAGCTGGGGTGTAGCCTGCATATCCTGGTGGGCCATAGCGGAGAGGTCACTTACACCTGAGAGAGACGGAGAGGGGGGGGGGGGGCGGTGTGTGTGTGTGTGGGTTGGGTGGTGTGGTGTGGTGTGTGTGTGTGTGTGTGTGTGTGTCCAGGCCAAGGCAGAATCTTGTCAACAAGAGAGACTTTCCTTTGTAGTTTGTCTACTTCAAAAGGCAGAACTGGGTATAAATAGGGGACCCAAAACCCCAGGCATTTAGATCACTTCTGGATCAAGAGGCACCTCTGCCAAGGAGAAGGGTTGAAAAGCTGGAGAGCTGCCCCTTTGCTGTGTGTGCTTTGCTGGGTTGGCCTGCAGTTGCTGCTTCTGCCCTGAAGAGGGCAAAGACCGGACTTTGCTGTGTATCCTGCTTGTGAAGTTTCTCCAAGGGCTTGGAGTAGAGCTTGCCTCCTGTTGGAAGTCTCAGGAATAATAGAGACTTCAGCTTCATCTGCCTACAGAACTGGGAACTGTGTGTTTTGTACTGAAACAGAAGAAAAAAAGAAAAAAGAAAAAAAAAGTGGGAAAAACAATCACTGCAACGCCGTGAACGACACCGCTGCCTGCACCGTGACCAGACACCACAATGAGCCATGCCCCACGTCGCACCACAACCCTGGTCTCACTGACGCCAACACCAAACGCTGTCACCGAGCTGCTGCTTGCACCGTGACCTGTGGGCCTGCACTCCGCATTGCCTTGCTCACACAGCAGCCTTGCCATCATTGGCGCCGCTGCTCTGCGCTGACACAGATGCTCCTGCCTGTGGACACTGCTCGTGAGGTACAAAGCACCATCCTGTCCCGCACCGTAGCCCAGGTCCACCAACGCCAGCATCAGACTCCAGCATCAACAGGCACCGCACGGAGCCTGCCCCGTACTGCTGCCTTGGGCCTGCCGAGGTCAGCGCTTCAGCAACGACGACGCTGCCTGCACTGTGACCTGGAGACACTGCATGACACACCACCCTGCTTCACACCGCAGCCCTGGTCTCACCGATGCTGCAGGATGCAATCACTGAGCCACTTCCTGCACTGTGACCTGTGAACACCGCATCGCCTCACTTCACAACGCAGCCCCGATGCCATCCACGGCAGCAATCCTGACTCCGTCATCAGCCCAGAGTTCGATCTACAACACGTGCGACTTCAACGACCACTGCACCAACCTCCAAAACAGACACCTGAGACTCAACACTCCAGATCTTATTGTGAGGATCACAACGCCCTACATTTCCAAGGTAGTGTTTGCGGGTCTTCCCGACACTGTAGTAGGCCTGCGACATCACAGCCTGCCTGAACTGTTGGATTTGTTATTTACAACGCCGTGATAGCCCCAGATGGAGCTATCTACTTCAAGGAACTGTATTTTTAGGTTAATTCTTGCAAAATTAATATCTTTATTACTTTATGTTGGATTTTTCTCATTTTGGTCTTGTTTTACACAGATAAATATTGGCTATTTTTCTAAAACTGTGGTGGTGTCCTTTTGTAGTGTTTTCACTGTATTACTTAGTGTTATGTTCAAATGCTTTACACATTCCTTCTGAGATAAGCCTGTCTGCTCATGCCAAGGGGGTGAACAAGGGATATCTGAGCTGGGTATCTCCCTTATCCTGACTAGACTGAAGGTCCATACTTGGACAGGGTACAAACCAACTGCTATCTAGGGACCCCATTTCTAACAGTCATGATTACGTATTTTAGACTTGGCAGTTAAATATGATGCTGTACTTGTATCTCATTTACCATGAAGGAACGTCTCGCTGGCAAGCTTTAAGATAAGGTCTCATGCTAGAGTAATTTTAGACTGCAACAACTGTTGAGGTATCTTGGCATTATGCAATGTTGAATTTAGAGCATCACCACCGCTGGTCAAGCATATAAAGTTCAATGATATAACTCATTTTTGTCTGACACTGGTGTGAAATGTTTTCATGAAATAGGTTTTATGATTTTACACTACTTCCTAGAGAAGGCTGCAGACAACTGAAGTAGCACATCTTCAAACTCCAACCTCTATAGAGGCGCCACTGCAGCTGCTTGATAAAAATCAAACACAGAAACTGCTACCTTGCACATTTTGGATGGTGTGGAGCATATTTTCCAATATTTAGGACACCTGCCTCTTACTTATATTTGGCCTTAGCAGCATTTGAAAAGCAGACAATCAGATCACAGTTAAGACCTTAAAGCACCTTACAATTGGCTGGCTGTGAACTGATTTCCGGCTCCTTGAACGAGAGTCCAATACCACAGAGATTGCAGGGCTTTCTGCTGATTCACCACAAAACTTATGGGGTCAACTTTCCTTCATTCCTTTCAGTTTGTGAAACTGCTTGAGACATTGATCTCATAATGAAAGAGAATAACTATTAAACAGTGTGCAGATCAGGGGGCTTGTTCACATATGTAGGAAAAAAAAAAAAAAGATCGCTACATTCTGTACGAATCTGTTCTTGAACACTTTGAGAAAAGACACCCAGTTGTGTCTTGATCAATCCTAATTTCAGGTAATCACACATACTCCTGTCTCACAGCTAAATCCCTCTACCTCACCACCGATATCGAACTTGCAAGAATATATTAGCAAAACATTGAAGACTATAGTATGCCAGCTGCGACTCCTCAGACAGAAAAAGTAATTCATCTTATCAGGACTCTTAGGCACTCCAAAAATGTTGCTTTGCCATCAAAAAGAGGCAAGTCATGCTGTAACACGGCTTCATAAAAGCACCAAAGTATCATTAGGGAAGTGTGTCTTTACAGACCTAAAGTACCCAGCTAGCTACCCTTGGAAGCAAGAATATCAGGCAAAGTCCTACATTGTATCCAAAGTTTTAATTCTCAACCAATTATCTCACCTACTCAAACTCATAATAATCCTCACAAGACAATGAGCAAACAAGTATACTTCTGAACATCGAAAAGGCAGGTAGGCCTGTAATAGTACCAAATATCTGAATATTACGTTTTGCTCTAATACTTTAAACTTGTACATTCATTGCTGTCCTTTCACACAGCACTAAAACACAATCTGCTAGAGAATCTTTGCTAAAAACTATAAATACAAATCATACTTAAGACCCTATAGATATTACGTATTTCAGTTTTATGAGTACAGTGCTCCAATACCACCAGTCAGTTTGTGCCCACAATATTTATCAGTATATTTTCATTTATACTGAAAGAACCTCTGAAGCCCTAAAATAAGTGCAAATAATTTATGAAATCCCTATGCACAACTTCCACTCCAAGACAAACTAGTGCCAAATATGAAGGTCAGTTTTACGAAATTGAAAAAAGTCACTACCACCAGCATGAAATTATTTTACATACAAATTTGAGGCACGATGCAGATTCTCCTCAAAATAACCATGGAAATGTATATCACTTATGGAGAGAGATTTCAATAGCTGTAATGTGATACGGCTATTCTTCCACTCTGTAGTAGGAGAATCCATATGCTGAATAAAACTACCTCTACTGATTTGTACCCAAACTCCTATAATGGAAAGTTTCTGCCAACATTGAATGTCTTACAATTGTGCATGAATTACAAGCCTGAAGAGAATAAAACTTCAAATCCTAATAATTCAGTTCTTCAATCATGGCCTTCTCACAATTATTTTAAGCTGCACACCATCTCTAATTCGTCACTGGAGTGTTTTTTATTATACTGCAGGGAGAAGACCTTCACCTTTGAGGTCTCTTTCCCTGTGGGAACAACTAGTTTTACAAGAGGTTTGAGGCCTAATTAGAAGGAAAACTGTGTTATACCAACGGAGCACCCTGAAAGAACAGCAGCATTCACACCAGACAACTGTTTTGGCACCGTGGAGTTTCAGCTACACAGAAAATACAGGAGCAAAAACACTATTTAAAAAAATAAAAAAAATAAAAAAAAAACATAAGATCCAGAGATGTCAAGTGTATCTTGGGTAAACACAAATACTACCTCAGGGGGGCTGGGGGTAGGTGTTGGGGGGGAGATCTGTTTATATTGCTCCTCTTTCCAACTTAGAATTCACTGCAAAACCAGGTGTCATACTGCCACACAGCTTTAACAAACTAGGTATGTCACAACAATTCTGCAAAGTGTAACCTTCACCACTCTGTGAGAATACTATGAAATGTATCAGTTTGCTTTAGCTGTTTTATAAAGGGTACAACAGACTCCTCACAGGGCACTTGTTCTATGGTACACTCTTATACTGTGGAGTGAATACAGGCTTGTGAGAGACAGTGCAGTTGCTGTCCTCGTCAGAGGCAAGGTAGATGATCCAGGCAAAGGAATAATATCCAGATGTATGTTCAGGTATTACTGCTAGTGTCAATTGTTTGATTTTCAATTTAGACATTTACATTTCCCCAGAATCATAGGACGTTGAGCCGGTGTAGACACTCAAACCGTTTTCCCCAGCTCCAAGGTTGGTAGTTCTGGCCCTTACACCACCAACCTCTCCCCATGGGTTCTTTGTCTGGTGCGTGTTAGGGCAGTCTGAAAATAACTTGTTTTTTTCGTTAGAGTTCATGGTAAAACAGGTTCTGCCATTTCCTAGTGCTGCAAAGGAGGTGCCATTCTTAACAAAATCACTATAATTAATTGGCATCGACTTTGCAGAGATGAAGAGGTGAAATATTTATGACCGGATTGGACATTCTCGTTCTGTCAAGACCTCTGCAGAGAGTGCATTAATCAACAGACTTCAGCAGAGCTTAACATTAGGTGATAGCACATGTTCTTGATAACCTCCGGAGGGTCACCAACTAAGCACTTAGGTTAGTTCTAAGCAAGAAGATTGTGAAATGTGTCAACGTTTTTACAAGTTAGGCTGGTATTGCTAATGTAGATGAAGAATTCCTTTCAAATGTACACACAAATATATGTCTGCCCCCTTTTCTTTTCACCCCCCTCATTCTCTGGGTTAAATGCCAAAAGGTGCCTCTTTGTGGCTTGGTTGGTGCTATAAATGTTTAGGTAAACACACAAGAAAGGGTTGCATCTCTAGGGTCTCACAGCCAGTATGTAGGAATGAAGCAAAAACAGTCCCAAGATGGCGGCCTTGTTGTGTCCTCTCTCCTGCAGCAACAGGCCTGGGAGGGGTGCTGGGGCACCAGGCATACATCCACTACACTCCAAACCAAAACACATAGGTAAAAGACTTTGCCATTTAAACGCCAATAGGTCTGACTCTCACAAATGCAAGACCTATTGCATTGCAAATACTTGTTATTGATGTAAGCACCCATATGATACACCGGTACACTCAGGGAAAACATGAGTTGTAGTACATATAAATGCACACATCTGAACTCTAAGTTCCATTAGCAAACCTTCTTCTTTTTTGAACTTTTAACCTGTGAGCTATTATCCTAGCAGAGATGACTATCACCTAGGAAATGAAAAAAATAAATCAGTTTTTAATCTATTTTTAAAAAGAAACACTCAGTTTTCTGCCTGTATCCATAGATGTGTTAAACTAGAAGTCTTAGTTATGACCATGCTCAAGCTTTCGATCAGAGTTCTCTTGTGAGGCATTAGTATGTATACATTTG